>NC_060896.1:4851388-4943888 GCF_014805685.1 Silurus meridionalis | reverse complement strand
GGCAAACACCTTAGCGTCCGTGCCTCCGCATCGCTAATAAACATGTTTCCATTGTGTCCTCGGGCTGCGCCGGCGAAAAGACGACACAAACACACTTAATTAGAGCCTTGGCAATAATTTGTAAGCTAAATACGCGGCGGGGCAGATGAGGAAGCGAGCTGATAAAGGGCGAGGAAGACGCAAAAAAAGCTGCGAGACCCTGACGTGCCGGCGCGGAGACTCTGAGAACGCGCTCTCTCTCCATGGCTTTCCCGTTTGTCTGTTTCCAGGAAGGACGGAGCATGTCTCGCTTGTCTCTGACCCGCTCGCCGGTCTCTCCCCTGGCAGCGCAGGGCATCCCGCTGCCCGCCCAGCTCACCAAAGCCAACGCTCCCGTGCACATCGACGTGGGGGGGCACATGTACACGAGCAGCTTGGCCACGCTCACCAAGTACCCCGACTCCAGGTAGGACGTTTTGCATTATCTGTCGTATTATCACATCCTTCAGATCATCCTGCTTCTTCTGTGTAGATGTACTGTATATTTACTCACACTCTCCTCTATTGTCTAGACAGATAAATTATTGAGGTACTATCGCAATGTTGAGTACATCAATATGATTCGGTGTGTCAGTTTGCTCTAAATAACCATTTATTATTTATCATGCTGCATTTTTTTTTTTTTGCACACTTACGCAGAGTCTTCTCTCTTTCTCTCGTAAATCCTCGAGGCACAGTATTACATCCCACTGTATATGCATAGGACGACAAAAAATTGATTCGACTTGATCCTCTTCTTCCATCGTTCTTATTACGCATGCCAAGTGGTGTACGGTAATTACTGCCAACAAACACTCGCACTGGAGCCACAGCGCTCTCCTGTGTGCCTCATTATGCGTGGCGCAAGGCCATGCCAATTACAATCGTATATTTACAAAGATACAATAGATACGCCAAAGTCTTCTAAACAGAAACGATGGATTTAAATGAGGGATTTCTGCGGGTTTTTTTTCGCTTCAAAGCATTTAGGAAAAACAGTTTAGACATATTACTAACGTTTAGGTCTCGAAACTTTATTTTCTTTTTCTTTTTTCTTTATTTTTTTTTTTACAATATGTTATTGCCAATCCATATATGATCAATTATATTGTCCAACTTATTTAGTCTTAGACAGATTCTGGCCGAAATGAGACATCCAGCTGAATAAAATGTCCAAAATATCCATCCTTAATAGTACGCAGGTTTATTATTTCATCGTTTCTGAATTCATTGTGTCATTTCATATAAATGTATTTATTTGTCCTGCTTGTATTTCGACACATTATTGTATTATGTGGAAATCTTTGGTATTTTTTATGGGTTTTAACTGTGGAATTTCGATGTCAAATGCCATTAAAAAGTCGACGTATCAGCAACTAGGGGATAAAAGTACAAGTCATAGTACATCAACCCTGATAGTAACAATTCATCACCAAATGCAGCATAACTATAACAATAGGATGAACCGAAGTTAGAGTAACAGCTCTTCGTGGCTCCCCACATCTGTAAGCAAGCAGATCGATTCCAGCTGCTGGAATTTCGAGGTGTGAAAAAGCAAGGAAACTTGTGAGTCCTGATAGAAAGTCGATGAGACAGGAGTCAACGTCGAACCACTGTTTCGTTTTTTGCTACTGTCAAGCTGTTTTAGTAAATCAAACGATGCTTCATTTATACTCCTGAGGAATAACGCTGAAGGCTTGTTTTATCTAGGCACTTTCATATTTATTTATTACCTCTCCCTTGCCGGATTCTTGCGTTCATGTTCCCAATCCTTGACTAAATCGCCTAGCTTTTATTAAGAATAAAAAAAAATCGCGGGCATTGAATCTGGCTCTGGTTATTAATTGTGACATGTTGTTGCAACTAACAAGATGTGTCACTTTGTATTAATATATAATGTACTAGGTAAGAGCGTTTACTGCTTAACTGCTCAGCGTATTGATATATCAACTAAAATGTGATCAAAATGAAATTTCCAATCATTAGCATTAGTAGAAATATTTCCGTTGCGATTTTGAATAACGAAGAAGCTCTTATGGTGAATTTTTTGTTTGTTTGTTTTTTTTGGCACATCTGCTTTATTTCACTCCTACACAATCTCCTCCTGCATCCCGACTCCGGCACACAGGCGGTTAAGGAAATCGCCGAGGGGGCGGGCGACAGCTAAGAACAAGGTTAAAGGACTTTTAAGCTGATGATGTCTTTTAATAGATTGATCTGTTAATAATGCAGTGAGGGAAGAGAAAGTTAGTGCAGTAAGTAATGGCGTGGCATCCGTCTTGCTCTCTCGCGGCCGCGCGAAGAGACAGGGGCCATGAAACATTGATGGAGAGCGCCGGAAGGGTTGGGCCTCGCGCTTCTGACACGCATCAGTTACACACAACAGACAGGAGCTTAAAGAGAATCAGAGCTAATGAACATGAGGCACCACTCAGCTCGGTTCGGCTCAGCTCAGCTCGGCTCGGCTCAGCTCGGCTCAGCTCGGCTCAGCTCGGCTTATGGGTATTTACTCAATCAGTCTCTCCGGAGAGAGAGAAAAGTTTGATCTCAGATCTGAGGTTTAATAGTGAAGTCTCATCGTTGAAAAAGTTTGGAGGTGAAACCAATGTTTAAAAGTAGGAAGGCGGATTGTGCGCTAATTATCAACCATATTACGCACCATCAGTACTGTAACTATTGCGTGGAGCCCATGCTGGACATCCAAAACAAGAGTCTTGGATTAGTTCTGGACAAGTTTGAAGGAGCATCGCATGTGTCATATTAGATTCAGTTCAACTTTTTTGTCATTGTGCAGAGCCAATAATATGCAGTTAGTATCTAAGTGCATAAGTGGCCTGTTTACAATTTTTCGGTACAGGTCTTTGGGTCCGGTACACGTGTAGTGAATGCAATCCTTTTTACTTGCGGAACACAGTTAAAAATCTGAGTTCCCTCAGGAACGTTTTAAGTGGCGGATCACAAGTTTGTTTCGTTTCCGTCTCGCACTTTGAGTGTTTATTATTATTATTATTATTATTATTATTATTATTATTGAACTTAAAAGCATGCACAACAATGGCAGCAGTATAAAAAAAAGAAACCAGAGTTAGTAATTAATTAATAATTAGTAATATGTTAAATGAGGGTGTGGGTTCATATGTACAGGGGTGAGAGTAATTTATGTACTTACTTATTTATCTATTTATGTACTTATTTATACTTATTTATTTATAAGAAGATAACATGCTCAAATAACATGAAATACATATGTAGATATATGAAAGTTTGTATAATACAGTATATGTAGAATACATAAGGGGAATTTCAAATCTAGTTATACATACTGTAGCACAGAAATATCCAGCAAGTCTCAATGCAGTCTGCGTCTCAATAACAGAAGACACAATGTCACAAAATCATGAGAAAAGCAACGACTCGTACATGGAACCCATATTTGGATCTGATTGTCACATGGAGAAAATTTTCCAATTCGCTAAGAGGTGGTGAGAACATCAGCGCAGGTCGTGGAGACGTTTTTTTGGCACGTAGCAAACCTTTGAGGTTGAGGTTATGGTGCAAAATAATCAGACGGGAACTAAATATCTAATATCTAATAGGTTCAGTAGAAGTTAGTTTCCCGCTCTTTATCACAAGATCTGCATTATAACCCACACATCGATTTCTATTTGGTTTCTTTTAGAAATGAACTTTTTTTGCACATTTAGTTGTCATTTTGTTTTCATTTTTTTATATTTGAATTATACACAAATATTTATTTATTATCGATTCTACATAATATTAATTTTAGTTTTTGTTAGAAAGTTAAAAAATAAATAAATAAATAAAAAGGTTTATGCCTGATTCGGAGAAAGCTTTCTATTCAAAAATACCAAAAAAAACCCCACTTCGGATTAGAAAGTAATTATTACAATGACAAAGTGTGTTGCTTATTGTGTGTTGAGTGTGTGCACGTGTGAGCGCCCCAGCTTTCCCAAACTACACCTCAGAGTCAATCACGGACCCTCACACACACATTAATAGGGACCAACTGTATGTTCACTCAATTCTCTTCACCTCTCACACCAGGTCACTATATTTATAGAGTGGTGCATCTTCCTTTCCCACTCTTCTCTCTCTCTCTCTCTCTCTCTCTCTCTTTCTCTCTCTCGGTCTATCACTAACAACAGGGGGAAAAAAAGCCTAAAAAGAATTTGATCAGATACTCAAGGCAGAAGGTGCTGATTTAGTAAAAAGGAAGTGTAGAAAACAGCGACACAGAATGTAAGATACATATACATGTACACAGACAGACAGCAAGCAAGAAAAAAGAGAGAGAAAGGGCAAAACGTGGAGACAGAGAGAGGTCGGGAAGGGAAAGGAAAGAAAAACAGGCAGCATTTTAATTGCTTTTTAAAAAAAAAAAAAAAAAAATACAAGTGGAGATGAAAAACAGAGTTGGCCCGGAGGCGCATGGTGAAATTCTAGCTGGAAGAATTGCAAGAGCATATGAGAAAGGAAGACCCGAGGCACAACAGGGAGATGAGTATTGGTTTTTTATAAAGCATTTTGCATCGATTTCCAGAGGAGGGCAAAAAAAAAAAAAAGAAGGGGACAGAAAGAGAGAAAGAGAGAGACACAGCAGCAAATGAAGAAAGGAAAGAGGGAGAGGGTGAGGTGTAGACATACAGAGAATCAGAGGGGACAAGCAAAGGCCGGCTCCTGCTGAGAGCTTTAGTCAGACGCAGAGATAAAGAGGAAACACGTACAAGCTTACAGCATTAGTGTGTGTGTGTGTGTGTGTGTGTGTGTGTGTGTGTTTGAGGATATTTACATTTAAATCTATAGCGTCATATTTCCATGATATTTGGAATTATGCTTTGTACATTCATTCATTTCGGAAAGCCTTTTTATCCCAGTCACAGTAAATAAATCGCAGTGAATAAATGTAACACGCCCCCTAGACGGATGCCAGGTTATGGCTGTGCAACTATTGTACCCCGGGGCACATCAAGTCCAGCCACCTGACATGTTTTTGGGGCGAAAGAGGAAACCAGAGAACACAGAGGAAATTACGAGGAGCGACCGAGTCACAGAAACCCGAGCTCAGGATTAAACCAGCACGTTTAGAAGGATGTGCATTTTAAACGAGCATGTATAAAAACGAGTTATTCACAAACAAGGAGGTAATAATGTAACATCCTGTGCAATGAATAATGAGTAAGAGTTCGTATGTTTTGTTAAAAACAAGGCTACACGGGTATTCTCTGAAAGCAGCTTTACAGAATTATACAACCAAATTCACTTATATTTAAATGTATGTGTATTTATCCCCAATGAGCAAATATCATGAGTGGGTGTTTTTTAAGGGTTGCAAAACTCCAGGAATTTTCAAGACTGAAAACTTTCCATGGGAATTTATGAGAATTAACTGGGAATTGACAAAATTGCAGGTAGTTGGAGAAAAAAAAGTGTACCTACAATTCATCAATCACGTCCACACAGCGCACTTACTGCAGGACCACTAAGGCCACGCCCCCTACATGCATTATACATTCCTCTAACACATAACACACACACAGCATTTCTAAAATCTTCAGAATTTCAAAAAATTTCCGTCTTGGTGAGTATTCATGTTAATTAAGTAAATATTACATACACGTATGTTTAAACCTCTGTTGTGCCGTGTGTAAGCTACTGTGCGACAAATCAAAATCAAATATGTGTTTTTATTATCTGTATTAGTTTGCATTATTCAGCCCGTGACCAAACGAGATGTATATATTTATATTTGTATGTTATAGAGTCTATTTACATTTCAACAAATTTTAATGAATTCCCATAAATTCCAGTTTTATTTGGAGAATTTCCAAAAATCCCCAGATGAAGTTTCCCTGGAAAGTTGTTGAAAATTTACCTAAAATCTTCCACTCCTTTGCAACCCTAATGATTACGAGTCATGTCTTTTCTACAGTTTCTACAGTTTCTACAGTTTTCTAGAGTTGTGGAATCAGGTGCTCCTGAGCGCAACATCTGAGATCATTATTGGATTCAACACCATCTCCTCTATGCCAAAAATCATTAATTGTCCAATGATGGAGAAACAGCATATGTAGAATGTTATTTTGAGTGATTTTACTTTTGCTGATTAAGCGAATTTCTGAAATCTTCATTAAGCGGGATCCAACTGAAGCTTTAGATGCCTCAGGAGGTCGGCATCTTCTTTTTGAAGGTCCGAAATCTCCATCTGGTGGCACCCAATATTCTATCAAGTATAGACTTTTTTCAGCATAAAGGCTGTATCTAAATATGTACATGCAGTAATGCACACTCCGAGCTCCCTAGCCTTTATGTATTTACACTGTACATAATAAAAAAAAACAGCCTGAGTGAGGTTCTCTGTTTTTTTCTTCCTCTTTCTATGTGTGTGTGTGTGTGTGTGTGTGTGTGTGTGTGTGTGATCTGCACAATAAGCTTGCCGTATCTCTTACCGGCTACAAAATCTTGCCTTGTCAGCTGTAGTGAAAGAGAAGGAGGGGTACCTTTAAAACAAGGTCACTACCCATCTCATGTTGTTAAAGCTGCTGAATTGGACAGATACTCCTTGTAGTGCAATTCCTCCCACACCCGCTGAGCATTAAAGCGAGAGACAGACTGTAATAGAAATTGAATTCCATTCATCTCTGAGCTTTAGGCTTCAGCGCAAACACACCTGTGTGCATTGACTCTCCCGTTGATGTCTTTGTTCCCTCTCTCTCTCTCTCTCTCTCTCTCTCTCTCTCTCTCTCTCTCTCTCTCTCTCTCTCCGTTTAGCTTCATAACCAGCCGAGACAAGCACTCACGCGGGAAGAGCTCAAACTCTCGTGCAATTCCTTTTGAAATCAGCTGACCAGGCTGAGATTACATCAGTGCTGCGATAACACAAGCTCCACAGACGAGAGGTTTCAGACAGGAACTCAGTCAGGAAGCGACGTTCAGCTCAAATTTAGTTATCAGCATTGAGAGTCCATTAAAGGGCTGTAATGAAACGAGTTCAAATGTCTGGAATGTTTAAATATCCCCCCCCAAAGTTCACAGTGAGGAGGATAAGGACATGGCAAAGAAAATAGTCACAGATTTGTTAAGATAAGTCTTGAGGTTTAACCGAAAGCTGAATGAACAAAATCCCTTTCTGAAAGAAACCAACAAAATGGAAGCCCTGATTTATAACGGAGATTGTTCGTTACGGTTAGGTGAAACCATCATCAGACTAATTTGGCTACAAAGCGAATGAATCTGCATGAATAGGGCGACAGATCGTCGATGCTTTGGCGCTGTTTTTAGGCCCGTGGTCCAAAGACGCATCAAAAACAATCATGAATTTCTTTTAAACATGAAATCCAGAATTCGGATGCCAAAAAAGTGAATTGTGGGGTGCCAATACTTATATAACGGTATCAGTGATAATTGCTTTATTTAATTTTATTTGCCTTTTTTTCCCTTTAATTTACAGTTTGTTTAAAGTCACGCATGCAGGTGTCCCAATGTCCGTATAGCATAGTGCAGTGGCCGTAAAGTAACATCTTTATAATCACTGTATTTAAAGTGCCACATATTTTTGCATGACTCATTTTATTGGCATCCAAGTAGTGAAACAGTAAACCTGCCCTCCTCTCAGACCCTCTTTTTTATCCTCTGCCAGAGAATGCAGCATTGTCTTATTCTGTCAACAACAACAAAAAAATGGAGAAATACGAGAAATACTTCAAACCAGTCTCTCAGCTCCAGAATTGTGCCTTGAGCCGCTCCTTTCAACCCGTAGTGCTAATACGCTTCTGGCTCACTTCTAATAAAATGGAAAAATAAATGGTAATTGTTTCATGCATTTGAAGGAGGCCAGATTTACTCCATTAACCCTGTTTGCGTGTGTGTGTGTGTGTGTGTGTGTGTGTGTGTACGGTTTAATTTTCAGGATCAGTCGTCTCTTTAACGGCACAGAGCCCATCGTACTGGACAGTCTGAAGCAGCACTATTTCATCGACAGGGACGGAGAGATTTTCCGCTACATCCTAAGCTTCCTCAGGACCTGCAAGCTGCTGTTGCCTGAAGACTTTACGGTAAAAACTCCACAGATAAAAGGAACAGTGTGGAGCAGTGTAGAAGTCAAAAACCTGAAAAATGTTGTATACAATTTTATAAAATTTCCAGTATAATGTAAAACGTAATTTTTTTAACGCTTTTTATTTTGATTATCATTTACATTTTTTGTCATTTTAGATCTGATAGTTTGTTATAGGACTGTAAAACATATATTTTTTGGACTGTCAAAATAGTAGGCGTTTTTGTATTGGTCTGTACCTCCTACTGACCTTTTTTCCAGAACGATCTTATGTATTAGGTGGCAATATGCAAAAGTTCCGTTTTTAAGTTTTATTTGTCATATGTACAGATGTCAGTGACAATGAAATTTTTAATTCTTCAGGCAAACTAAAGCAAATAATAAATATCTAACATTGAACAATAAAAAACAGGAGAGAAAAAGTAATAATGAGGCATAAGTTCTAATAATAATTATACAATTATCATTTAAATATAAAATGAATTATATAAATATTTACATATTTGACATATTAATGTGGTATTTTTAAAATGACAACCCATCATTTTTCTCTCATTCCAATCTCGTTATCACGCCTCATGTATTCGTTTCATTCTTTCTGTCGGCTTTTGTCATCAAAACGGCCAGAGATCCACGACAGGAACAAAAACATGTACCAATGATGTGTTATGAATAATGTAGACCGTGGACTCTCCTGTCCTCCCCCCCCCACACACACACATGCATAAACACACAGCCATGTTATCTCGGATTACCTCAGGAAGGCTGCACACACCTGGCTCCTATATTGCTCTACGCATGAGGAAACTGCTCCACATGGCCAGGCTTCACACACAGCTGCCTGCACATTACACAAGAACCAGTGTATGAAGCGTCCACAACAAGTACGCTGACAAAATAGAGGCTTCATGTGGATTTAAGTGGAGAAAGCTCTCGGGAGAGAAAATAGAATCTTCAGGCTTCAAATAAAGATGTTATGAACCGGATGTCAAAGCCGAGCTTTCTGCCGATGCATCACAAGAAAAGCGGCCCAGTGTAGATTAACCTTACCTCTGTTTTTCTGTGTTCACGTTACTAAATGATGTCTGTGTAGTAGGACTGGGCCGAAACCTGCATAGCTGAGTAGGAGTAATAATCATCAGAGGTTTAAAGGTGGTTTTTACTTGTCACATGTACTTTCCAGCTCAGTGAAATTGTTTCTTCGCATATCCCAGTGATGTTAGGAGTACAGGGTCGGGCATGATACACCACCCCTGGAGCACAAAGTGTTAAGGGCCTTGCTTAAGGGCACCAGCAATACTGACGCTTGAACCCCCGACCTTCTGATCAGTAATTCAGAGGCTTCACCACGGAGGTACCAATTCCCTGAAGCATTAAGAAAAAAAAGCCTGAAAAAAAGCTGAAGTTTTACCACAAAAAACATTTGTTGGTGGCTATTTTTGTGCCAAGGAATAGTAAGAAAGTCCAGTGTGACCTCTACATATCAATAAACAGCTCTTCCAGTTTTTCATTTTAACCAACCAAAATGTGCTGCTTGAAAACATCAAGTGTAGAACACACTGCTGTTTAACCTGAGTTAGAATCTTCATAACTTCAGTATAAGATGTTGTCATTCTTTGTAAAACAATTTAAGTACAGACAGAACTGTGATCAGTCTTCCTTCAGTTGCCAAATGTTTCACTGAGAGAGACGAAGATGAAAATCACTGGCTGATACCAATAGCTGAAGGTACAGTGAGACTTGATTTTTTTTAAAATCCAAAAGAATGCCATTCCCAGAATAAAAAACAAAAGCCAATAACATCTTTCTTGCTATAAAGGTCAATTTCAAATGAATGAATGGACAATAAAATAATTGAGATTCAGATTCGGAGTGAGAAAGTGCCAAGTTTTTGTCTATCTTTGTCACAGGTATGTAATGCCATCAGTACACTTAAAGTTTAGGTCCGGCATCTAATTTCAAGGCATTAGAGATGTGCATCTCCATCACTAAGGTTGATGTGATTCATGAAAGATGTACCAATGATGTACCGATGATGTACCAATGTTGGAAATCAGGCGATGTTCCACTGATTCCAGAACAGTATATAGTCCACCATGCTTATCTTTCTCATTTGATTGGAAAGTATGATTATATTCTAAGTACTCTGTAATGATCTGTAATCTGCAGCAATCACTCGCATTTACTCCATTTTAGCATGTTGAAGGTGGTGTCCTCGTAATGTGGAATTTAACTACAACGTTAGCTAAAGAACAGTCATTTGAGTTAAAGCATAAATATATACTTACTGTTGGTTTGTAAAACCCGTTAAATAGCTGTGGCGCAGGCAAAATAACGCACAAGAATGTGATCTTATATCACGCCAATCCATCTCCAATCTCCACTGCCCTCACCATCAGTCTGACTTTCTTACTAAGAAGATTTTAAATCTGATTTTGAGTATTATTTGGAGAGATCGGAGAGATTTCTGAGATTTAGTTGGCAGGGTAGGAAGTTCGTAATGACACCTGTTCATCACACACACATGTTGAAAATCCCATTCCAGATTCCTTCACTGGTAACCTTCACTATTGGGAAGGCTTTCTGTTCGGTTCTGGAGCATGCCTGTGGAGATACTTTTATTTATATAGCAGCAAAACTAGATCAGGTAATGATGGTGGATCAATTAGTTTGGAGAGCAAGTGGTGTTCCAGTTCAGTCCGCAGGTGTTTAGTGGGGGTTGAGGAGGTCAAAGGTCTATATGGGATTTTCAAGTTCATATCTTCCTGGAGTTTGCTTTGTTTGAAGCCTTCTGTAAAGAGGAGCGCTCATTCACAAGAAACTTCCTCACCACATACTGTTTCATGCTCTAACACTGTTGTCTGCCATTTTGATTAACTGGTCTCTGTACTGGCCCGTGACATGTGCCTATGACTTGTGCCCTGCCTATCAGTAATAGCACACACTTGCTACTATGTGTGGCTAGCATCCATTTTTATACCTGTAAAATTAAAAGCCCCTCGTAGCACATTTACGCCTCCATTTGTAATCATTTCTTGAAGCTATTTTGCTGTCAGGTTTGGGTTTTGTGGTGGTATTGAATTTTTGGTTGAGTACTATTTGGCAGAAGCATGTAAGGAACTCGTCATCTTCTTTCATGCCTTGATCTGTTTGTTATTAGCAGCAGGTTCTACACAAGACTGTTTAGTAGAACACGTCTTGTGAGTAACACTTGACGTGTTGTTTTTGTGCACACTGCAGTAGACAGATTTCTATGCATATGAGAAGATTTTTGTATCGTTTGTGTCCATCGTGTCATACGTTCGGCCGTAGGAGAACTTCTTACTGCGCTTTTAAGTTCTGTCTGTCTTCTCTTCGTATGCTCTTTCATGTTCCTCGCCTTTCTTCTTTTTCTTCATTCTCACTCTCTTATTCTCTCACACACATTCTGGATGTTTTTTCTCTCTCTTTTCTATTTACTTTACCTCTTTCATTTTTTACATCGATCAGGCATAACATTATGACCAGTGCAGTGAACAACACTGATTATCTCTTCATCATGCTTTGTCTTCATATCTCTTCTGTTAGTGGGTGAGATATATTAGCCAGCAAGTAAACATTTTGTGCGTAAAGTTGGTGTGTCAGAAGCAGGAAAAATGGGCAAGCGTAAGGATGTGAGCGAGTTTGACGAGGGCCAATTTGTGATGTCTAGACGTCTGGGTTAGAGCATCTTCAAACTGCAGCTCTTGTGGGCTGTTCCCAGTCTGCAGTGGACAGTATCTATCAAAAGTGGTCCAAGGAAGGACCAGTGGTGAACGGATGACAGAGTACATGGGCAGCCAAGGTTAATTTATGTACATGGTGGTCTGATCCAACAAACGAGCTCCTGTAGCTCAAATTGCTGAAGAAGTTCATGCTGTTCATGGTCGAAGGGTCACGACTGTTTTGACAGCAAAAGGTGAACCAACACAATATTAGGCAGGTGGTCATAATGTTATGCCTGATCTGTGTATATCTATAAATTAGCTGTTCAGCTAAAAAATAACTGAGATGGTGTCTCAGGTTTTAGCACTGGTTTATGCAGCTGAATCTCAATCTTGATTTTTTTTTTTAAAGCAGTGAAATATGTTCTTGGATTGACACCTCAGCAGAACACGAAGCTTAGGGTATTCCTTCCCATTGGTCTAAAGTAAGACTGACTGGATTAAGTGATGCTCAGAACGTCAGAGTGGTTAAAGGGTGGCTTCAGCTTTGTTATTAAAATGGCAACAGTATGAGGCAGAGGCTGAAGTATAACTCATGGGCATGAACAGTGCAAACGTTCTGATCTGTTTCGGAGCTCTTGCTGTGGTGTTACCTCATTTACAAAAGTAAAAGACAGATTTGCACTTGAAATCTCCCCCCAGCCAGAGGGCTTTACTGCAGTGTCATCATGCTGCCAGAAGATCTCTTGGAAAATAACACTTTGGCTCTCAGTCTCCCTTTGGTGTACTCCTGTATTCTTCTGCTGCTTTCTCTGCCTCGCTCTTTCCCTTTTACTCTCAATATCTGGCTGCCTCATTATTATGGCGCGCAAATACTCTGCCTGAATGGAATCTTTGAATGAAAGTTTCAGAGTCATTCTCTGGTCTGTGTTATGAGGTTTGTGTTGGAAGGAGGTGATTTACTCGGGCCCTAAATCAGATTTTATGTAGAATAGTGAGGCTGTAGATTGAGGCAAAACCTAGAAAAGAAGCACATAGACCCTACATAGACATAAAAACATAGACCCCGGCACTTTGATGCTGTCGTTCAAGTGAAACGTACAAAAAGACACTTTCTAAAATCTACAGTATCACTGCCTGACTAGAAAGCAAAGTGAAACAGCATCTACAATCTCATTAGCTGCAGACTTGGGATGTGCATCTCCAAAACTGAGACCAATGCGAATCATATCTCGATGCAGAGCCAAAGATAAAATACATTACAGATACACATGAAGTAGCTACCGATGCAATATGATTCAATAGAAAAAAGATGATGCTAAGCAATATGGTAAAGATATTTCACAATTTTATTTCTTTGGTTCAGACAGACAGCAAATCATGAATTTACTTAAGAGCCTTCTGACTTCTAACGCATGGTCTGTTGCAGGCCTCAATAGTGTGGATACGTCATATTCAAATAGAAGAAGTTGTGCTGAGAAAACGTGCTCGAGAAGCAGTTTATTGAGGAGAAATCAATCTACATAAAAAATATTGGTCACAAATGATTGGTCAGTTTTTATACAATAACAAGTATAGCGCATCTACTAATAATTATATTTATTCTTTATAAAGTATGGCACAATCGTGGGTTGTTGTCTTTGTTCTGCCGATTAGTTTTTGCATTTAGGACACTGACAAGGAGATCAGGTCACAACACTGGGTTTATTGAACAGTGTACATTAGCCTCAGCAGATTAAACAGTGCATCTTATCTCTCTTTCTCTCTCTCTCTCTCTGAATTAATTTATTTACATTTTAATTT
Source organism: Silurus meridionalis (assembly GCF_014805685.1). NCBI lineage: Eukaryota > Metazoa > Chordata > Actinopteri > Siluriformes > Siluridae > Silurus > Silurus meridionalis. The sequence goes on along the minus strand of NC_060896.1, from coordinate 4,930,310 downwards.
AGAGAAATGCAACTATTAAAATGTCTATAAGTTCATGGACACCTTTTAGACCATAAGATTAGTATTTGCTTTTTGAAAATCCCATTCCACATTTAGTCTCCATTTGCTGTTATATTAACCTCCACTCTTCTGGAAAGATGTTCCACTAGATTTGTAGAGATTAGTGCTCATTCGGCCACAAGGGTGTTAGTAAAGTCAGGTACTGATGAAGATAAGGTGAGGAGGACTGGGGTGCAGTCAGCGTTCACATTCATGCCAAATGTGTTCAATAGGGTTTAGAGCTCTATAGCAGGCCACTCAAGATCTTCCACTCCAACCCATATCTTCACTGATGCTGGAACAGTGAAGGAAAAAATTTAATGCTACCACATCCAAAGACATCCTGTACAATAGTTTACCTCCAACCTGAACAATTTGTGGAGGAACCACATACGGCTGGTGTCCCAATACTTTTGTACATATAGTGTGTTTTTAACACACTAACGTTAGGGCCATTTTTTTGGACAAAATTAATTTTTACCCATTGCATATGTCCAAACAATAAGTCCTATAAAAAAATGACATAATTCTCTCCAGGAAGCTTTATGATGATCCCTAAAGCCTTTATGATAAGCTTTATGAGATTTTCCCTTCACATGAACCACGCAATTCGAACTCAATTATTTGTGCAATATTAATAAATTAATAGAGAAACGCAACATATCACGTATAACAAAAAAGAAAAAGGAATAAATGAAATGTAAGTTTCGAACCCTTTTTTTCAATATGTCATCTTTCTTTATTTGCCTTCTATTTCCTCGCTGGATCGTTTGTTTGTGTCAGACCTGAGCATTGCTCATAGACACTGCATGGGAATGCTGCTATCTGGACTCATGGGAAATTAAAGACAGGAGCAGGAGGGGCAAATCACTCCTGGCTAAATGCCCCGAGGATAGACAGGGGGATGTGGGAGGGGGTCACATGTCTGGGATTCAGGAATGCAGAGCGCACCACCGTTAGACCAGATTCACATAGGCATGTTGGCATCCATCAAAAAAGCAAGCAAAGATGTTTTGGATAAAAATCAGTGCTCCTTTTTTATGTTATATCTGTTCCTCTTGTTCCCCTCTCTGTCTTTGCAGGACTTTAACCTGCTGTATGAGGAGGCACGGTATTACCAGCTTACCCCCATGCTGAAGGAGCTGGAGCGCTGGAAGCAGGAGCGCGATCAGCGACGCTCGGCTCAGCCATGCGAGTGTCTGGTGGTGCGCGTGACACCTGACCTCGGCGAGAGAATCGCGCTCAGCGGGGAGAAGATCCTCATTGAGGAGATCTTCCCCGAGACAGGAGACGTCATGTGCAACTCGGTCAACGCCGGCTGGAACCAGGACCCCACCCACGTCATCCGCTTCCCTCTTAACGGCTACTGCAGGCTCAACTCCGTACAGGTATCACAGCCCCACCACCAGCACCACATCCACGCCTAGTCTTTACACACAACCAAACACGTGCTGTACCACTGACGAGATTGACAACACGCACCACGCATGATGTTGCTGCCACGCATCATACGGTCCATACGGGAGGAGGCTCGAGAGGCAGGTGGCATGTCTGAGCATCGTTTGTGCTCCTGGGATAAAGTCTGTTAGGTCTGTACAGCAGACACCTGCTTTCTCAGGTGTTTTATTATTGTTTAGGCGCATTCGCGTTTCGCTCGATGCGAGGAATATTAACGTTCCTACAAAAGCACAAATGTGGCTACAGCTACAATTTCAAATGTATTGAACAAAATGGGCTGTTTATTCATCATTAAACCTTGTATTTTTATGTTTTCAGACATTTCAGTGTAAATGAGCAAGTTTTGAGAAACGATGAGCACCACAATGTGTCATTTCTGTCCTGCTCATATCTGGGTGATATTAGCATTTCTAGTTAACTGTCTTTGTTTATCAGTTGTATGTTTGTCTCGTCTATTTGTCAGGTATTTTGCATTTGTGTCTGTAAAGAATTAATTCCTGTGGAAATCTTTATCATTTATTATGTGCATTTGCGTTTGGCACCACAGCTTCAAATGCAGTAGAGTGAATTTAGTTAGAATTTTAGTCATAGTGACATTCAGACTTCAGAAATGCAATAACGTGTAGACCTGGATTTACAGAAACTCTGTGAGATTTAGGAAACCATTGGTTACTTGTAAAGCTGGAAATGTGCAGGTTAGGTGTGTGTGTGTGTGTGTGTGTGTGTGTGTGTGCGTGTGTGCGTGTGTGTGTGAGTGGTGTTGGACTGATTACAAACTGAAGACACACAGCAACATATGGTGTGTCTGCAAACTGCATTACTACAACATTCATGTACTAGAGACACCATACACACACACACACACACACACACACACCCTTCAGCCATCCATCCTTGCCTCGATCAGCTCTTGACTGTTTTCAGTGCAAGACTGAGAGATGGACACCTCCAGGGAAAGTCGTCAGATTAGCGACAAACACACACACATCCTTCCCAACAGACACACACCCCCCCACACACACACTTGTATAGGACCAAGGAAACATACAGTGCACAAAACGCTTGTTTTCCTTCACAGACATGTTTTTTTTCTACATCTAAAAAAAAAAAAAAAACAGACAGACAGAATGAAAGAACAGAACCAGTGAAGAAAAAAACGGTATGCATAATTTACACACCCCTCCTTTTAAAGCCCTCACTCGTCTCAGTTTTAGAAAGACTCTAGCACCACACGGCCCCGAGCTACTCAAACACACGTATTGCATTTTTTAATGCCATACTTACAATTTCTCAAACAGCCTAAACCACTTCACACTCCTTTTATAGGTTTTTAAATGGGGAGTAACAGAATTAATTGGCCACATCAGCTAACAAACATTTCTCGCTTTGTCTCTGAGTTTTCCTTAAAAGGACGAGGAGGAGGTTGTACACCATTCACAGTAATGACAGAACACACACACACACACACACACAGTGTCACAGATGACAAACACTCTGACAGTCGTTTCTAAAATTGTTTGCAGATCATAATTTTGGGCCCTTAAATAATTCGATACTTTTCATAATAAAATATTCATTACATTTATGGATTAAAACTTTTCTGTGAAAGAAACCAATATTGGCAAATACACAATACACACAAAAGTCTGTGGACACCTGACCTTTAGATTTGTATTTGCTTTTTGAAAATCCCATTCCACATGTATTCCCCATTTGCTGTTAAATAACTCCACAAAGATGTTCCACTAGATTTGTGGAGATTTGTGCTCAACCAGACACAGGGATGAAAGTAAAGTCAGGTAGTGATGTAGGTGAAGTAAAAAGGCCTGAGCTCTATAGCAGGAGATCTTCCACTCATTTACATTACAGTTACATTTACGGCCATATTCATATCAACTTACAATTATCTTATACAACCGAGCACTTTAAGGGTTAAGGGCCCTGCTTAAGGGCCTAACTTGGTGGTGCTGGGATTCCAACTCATGACCTTCTGTTTAGAAGTCCAACATTTTAAACACTGGGCTGTGTCTTCCCTACCTCTTCCCAATTCAACCCATGTAAAGCAGATTTTCAGGGAGTTTGCATTGTGCACAGTGGTGTTGCCATGCTGTAACAGGTTTGGGTCTGCTAGTTCAGCTGAAGGGAAAATGTAATGCTACCGCTTCCATAAACGTCCTATACAATCATGTGCCTCTGAATTAGGGGAATATACAGGGTTGGTCAAAAAAGCGCTCTCACTGCTGCGGCCCGGGTTCGATCCCTGGTCAGGAAACCAACCCCAGCCATTAGGGTTGCACAAGCCTTAGTGCCGGTCCCAAGCCCGGATAAATGGGGAGGATTGCGTTAGGAAGGGCATCCAGCGTAAAAACGTGCTAAATCAAACACGCGGATGGTCCCGTGTGGCGACCCCTAACGGGAGTAGCCGAAAGAAAGGTTTACAGGGTTGGTCAAAAAGAATGAACCGATATCATGACTCATTGCTTCAGTTCTTAAGCATCAGTGACCATTTGAAAGAGGATGTATTTAAGTTGATGTGAGAACAATACTTATACTAATACTGGAGTTTTGTATTACTTTCCTCAATAAAATTTGCGTAATTTGTTTTCGAATCTACATCACATATGGCTGGAAAAGTCCGGTGTACCAATACTTTTGTACATCATAGTGTATTTTTAGCTATGATCCAGGATGCTTAGTTCTGGTGGTTATTTTGAACAAAATGAATAAAAGCCCACTGCATAGTATACTGAATACTATGAAATACTATGAAAATGTCATTTTAAGTGGGTGGTCTTTGGGTGCTGTAGCATTCAATTATCTCTTCACTTCAACTAGGGGACCCAAAACCTGTTCCTGCATGACAATGTGCACAATGTCAACCCCATGAAGATATGCTTTATGGAGGATCTCCTGCTGTTGAGCTCCAATCCCTATTGGAAACCTTCGGGATGACTTTTTTTTTTACCACACCGAAATCAGTACCTGATTTTGCTTACACCCTTGTGGCTGAAAAAGCACACATCTCCACAAGCACACTCCAACATCTAGTGAAACATCTGCCCAGAGGAGTAGAGGTAAAAAGTGATGCTCAAAATGCACATAATATTCATATGGTCAGGTGTCCACAATCCAGACAGACAGACAGACAGACAGACAGACAGACAGACAGACAGACAGACAGACAGATAGATAGATAGATAGATAGATAGATAGATAGATAGATAGATAGATAGATAGATAGATAGATAGATAGACATATCGTGACAGACATTAAGAGACAGAGAGAGATAGAAACATGCCAAGAGTACTACGGCTCAAGAGAGACAGAATAATATTTCTCCGAGAGAATTATCTGTAGGAGGAACAGAAAAAGTGAAGAAAGAAACCAGAGCGAGAGAGAGATTGAGTGTAAGAAGCGACGGATAAAGAAAAAGTGAGGATGGACTAACATATGTTGAGACAGTGTCCCAAAGCTGGAACTGTGTGAGCAGCTTCATACATCACTGTGATTGAGTACGGGGATCAGTGAGGATGCGATCTTTCCTCCATCACCATGACAGGAACGCAGCCTTAGAGAGAGAGAAAGCATGTCCCTCCTGACGACTCTGACACACACACACACACACACACACACACACACACACCTTTTTCTGGGCTGCTAAGGCACTGCTGATTAAAGCGACTTTACGGCCATGTCTCAGTCCACTAATCCAAAAATGCCAAGGGGAGACGCGTGTTTGTGTGTACGAGTGTAGGTGTACATGTGTGTGTGTGTGTGTGTGTGTGTATGTGCGAGAGACATTCTACTTGCTACTGATGCTGTGTATTCTTCCCCTGCATTTTTTTGGATTAGTGCGTGTATATATATATACACGCACACACACTAGAACTAAGAAAGGTGGATGACATTGTACTTGCTCCACCACACACACACACGCACACACACACAATAGTACTACTACTGTGAGGGGTGTGTGTGTGTGTGTGTGTGTGTGTGTGTCTAACTAAGCAGACTATTCTTATTATACAATCCCTAAGTACAAGGACACTGTGTTATTTCCAAAATTATATTTTTTAGCATGAATTTGGTTTTAGTTTGTATAATACATTTATTTTGTAAACAAACACTGTTCTGTCATGACAACATAGAGAACTGTCTGTATTACAGTTTTTTCAGTATTTTGATTGCAAGAGACTGGAAAGGATTCACACTTTTACTGTACTCTAATAGTGTTTTTTTGTTTCTTTGTTGTTCATTCATTTTCAGAAGTTGTAATTGTGTGTTTTGCTCTGTCTGTCACCAATTGAAGGTTCACGAGATTCACCTTTGACCTGTTTTATAGAACTGGTTGATTATTGGTTGATCTGATGCCGTAAACTCGCCTTCATTAATGACATTCAAGATTCATTTGAACAAATGATCAATTTAATAAACATTTACCAAAAAAAAAAAGTTTAATATAAATTGTAGATGACAGATGATAACTGGTTTAACCATTTTGCATTCAATGACTTGCGCAATGAACTGATGCTGAGATGTTTTTCGTGGTTAAAACTATTCATGCGAAACCAGTATAATATATTTTGATCATCATGAACATAAACAACTGATAATGTAGGAAACAGCAGACACTCATACACAATCGATTAAATTAATGTACAAAAGCATTCGCAATTTAATCAAAGCAACAAGAAAATGTTTTTATGATGTGCACAAGTGAATAAAAGACGTGGAGGTTGAACAAGTCGTTTTGAGAATTTCATTAGTGATCTGAGAAACGCTCCAAAGCAACTAAGAAAAACTGTAATATATATTCTAGAACACTGAAGACTGAGACTTCCATTTGTCACGATGTTAGTAGTCCTTATCTGAATTTACTGTACATCCACAGACTAGAATATTATGATTAATGACTTGGTTCTTTGAACCTCTTTCATAAAAATGAGCATATCCTTTTTCGAGTCATTTAGATCATTTCGTTTTTTCAGTCCTTTAATCACCTTTATATCATCTATAGGAGTCACGTGATTTAAAAAAACGTGTCAAAAGTTAAACTACTCAGTTCTTTTTCCTGTAAATAACCTACAGAGATTTTGTGATGCTTTGCACATGTGCGTCCAGTAGAAAATGCAGGAATCACTTTTTGAGATGACTCGTTCTTCTGAGTCACATCAAAGACTCGTTCAAAATGACCCACCCCTACTGCACACGACTGTGTCCCGCGTTGCTCGTCTGCATTGTGTGTTCCGTAATTGGTTTTGAAGTAGCATGCCTTCGTCTCCGCTCGACTCCAATTGTTTCCAGTACCAGACGCAATAAAAACAATTAGGCAGATTTGTTCGCCGGAGTAATCAACACTGAGTGTGTACATGTGTGTAAAACGGTTACTGGTCCTTGTGTGTGCGTGTAGATTTGTGAGAGCAGGATGCTTGGACAGGTTGGATCATTACTGCTCTATTTAAACGCAGCATAAACCGTCTGCTGTGGAGGAGAGAGAGTCTGTCTCTGTCAGCAAGATCGAGAGAGACTGTGTGTGTGTGTGTGTGAGAGAAAGAAAGAATAGCAGAGAGAGCAAAGAATCTTCACAGAAAAAGACACGGAGAGCAGAGCTGAACTTTCCAGCTTTTCTCAGTTTCTTTGGAGCGTTTCTCCGATCAGAAATGACATTTTTAAAACTACTTGTTCAACCTCCACATCCTTTAGTCACTGGTGCACATGCTAATGCTTTTTTACATTCATTTAATTGATTGTGTACAAGTGCCTGCTGTTTCTGACATTATTGTTTATATCATGTTGATCAAAATATATTATACTAGTTTCACCTGAAAAGATCTTAACCCTTCAATTGATGAATTGTGCAGTTGAATCTTAAATTTCCCTAATAAAGGCGAGTTTACGGCATCAGACCAACCAATGATCAACTAGTTCTCTAAAACAGGTCAAAGGTGAATCTCGTGAACCTTCAAATGCGACAGAGCAAAACACACAATTATATTGTCTAAAAATAAACAACCAGAAATTATTGAACACCATTTCAGTACAGAAAAAAAAGTATGAATCCAATCAGTATAAATCAAACATGCAATCAAATAAATATGTGTACTGTTGAGATTCATAAACGCCGTACAGAAGATATTCATCCTCGTGCATTTTCAATCATTGTGATCCAAACCGTAGTTTATATCAGGAAATACTAAAACCGTGTGCTGTCACAAATTAAACATTTTAACAATCTTGTTTGTAAACAATGACAGAAGGACTTGTTATTCTGATGGCAATGAGATGTTCATTGACACAAATACTTCTATGAGGTGGACTAAGGATTTTGAGAAAAGTACAGGCTTTTGTATGAAATCCATTGTGTAGTGCTGTTTGTACGCATTGTTTCGAGAAATGCACTCGCTGATTCACAAATATTAAGAATGATCCGTGAAAACGCTCCAAAGCAACCAAGAAAAACTGTAAAAACAAAAGAGAGCTTGTCTCCTCAGAAAATCTCCCAAAATCTATCACCAAAGTAAATACTAGAATACTTCCGAATCATATAACTCCATATGAACTCTGTCATAATCAAAACTCTGTAAAATGCTATAACATCTCATCATACTCACCTTGATCTTGGCATAGAATTGAACAGCCAAAACAATAAACAAACAAACTCCTAATAGTAATGGACTTGAAATCGCGATTTCCATCTCAGTCATTTTCTATTAGCGTTTCGAGTGGAAACGCAGTGCCTGAGTCGGAGACTTTTCCGTGTAGATGTTCTGAGTGAATTATTTACCACATCACTCCAAATCCTAACCCAAGTTTCAGCCAGTATAACAGTGTAAAATTATATTGATAGGCATTTGTCTGTGCTTTAGTGGGTTTGTGATGGATACATTTACTTTTTTGCTGTTGATCTACACACACTAATGCAAACAACCAAACAAAAAGCAGAATTTGTGCAAGTTAATTTAAAATCATATTTAAAAAAAAAACAGAAACTAATCCTTGATTTAGATTAATATTTAGACCTCTGGCTGAAGGCAATCCTGTTTGCTTTGATTATCCTGAGATGTCTCTAGAACTTGACTTGAGGCCACCTGTAGCAAATTCAATTGATTAAATATGATTTAGAAAGGCACATTCCTGTGTGTGTGTGTGTGTGTGTGTGTGTGTGTGTGTGTGTGTGTGTGTGTGAGAGATCCCACAATTCACAGTCCATGTCGCACCAAAGCCAAGCCATGACATTCAGTCTTCATAGCCCCCAGTAATTCAAGACCTAGACCTTGGCAAGGGTATTCAATTACTTCTAAAGTTTTGGGAGCTCCCAGGAGCAGAGTTGATGCTATCATCCTGGCATGGAGGAAGTTAGTAACCCAAAAGGACACTTCTTGGAGATGCTGATCCACCAAAATCAGGTCTTTGGTCAGGGAGCTTAATTAAAACCAAAATAGAGCTTTGAAAGTTCTTCACAGAAATGGGAGAACCTGCTTGGAAATAGAACAATCCCAGAGGTGATCCATCAATCTGGCCTTTATGGTACAGTGTCTAGAGAGAAGCCGTTTTGAGTTTAGTAGGCAGTTCAGTAAGAATTCTGTATTGGTTTAATGAGACCAAATTTGAAGTTGTTTAACTACACTGAACTTCAAGTGCTGATAAAGTATAGTATATAGTATAAAGTATAGTCTAATACGGCGAGATAAAAACCTGAATGTTACACCTTGCAGCATGACAACAACCTGATGCAATCTGGTAACACAATGGCTTCTGGACAGGTCCTTGAATTGTCTAGACAATGTCTAGCCTTTAATTACAGAGAATATGTGTGTATAGACCAGTGCTGGACAGTAAGAAAGTAAATGTATTTCGTTACAGTACCTAAGTAGTATCTGTATAATGTATCTGTACTTTACTGAAGTATTTCCATTTGGGGAAAATTTTACTTCAACTTCACTACATTTCAAAATCTAATATCTTACTTTTCAGTACATTTTGAAAAATCAGTCGTTCATTTTTATTTATGAGGATTAAAACTTAACTGCTCAAACACACAGCGATCCACCAATCAGGGTCGAGCGCTCACTCCATTTTAAACTTGTTTTGATTGGCGCTTGGTGTATCTACTTATCACCAAGTTCAGCATCAGAGCATCAGATCATCAGCAAGCAGAAGATTTAAGAGGAATAAATGATGGAGAAACTCCTGACTCGAACGTTAAAAAGAGGTTTTGGGCTCATGATCATTTTAATAGATTTTAATCAGTGTTTGACTCATTAATATCATTTTATTAATAGATTGCTGTGAACCTTTCCACATGAACTGAGTTGATTAAGTAAAGAGTATTGCGATTAAAAATGATAATTGGAACATTCTAGCCATAATACATCACAGTACTTTGATACTTACATTTTTTACTTTTACTCAGGTGAAAGTTTAAAGGGACACTTTTACTTTTAACTGAGTCACATTTTACCAAGAGGAGCTCTACTTTAACTCGACTACATGCTTTGTGTACTTTGTCCACCAATAGTATAGACCATCAATTATCTGCCCATCAAATCTGAGAGGATCTGCTATGAAGGATGGAAGAATCTTTAAAAATCAGTGTGTACAAAGCTTAGCGAAGGGATAAACCTGCTGCTTCTGCAAAAGTACAAAATAAAGGGTCTGAATCATCATGTCAGTGAGAAGGACTAGAAACTTTCCATGATTGGTTATTGTTTGATTACTAACAAAGCCAATGTAATAGGTTCATATATTATATATCAAGTGTGTTCCACATTTTAGGAGCCCAAACCCCTCTTCACTTTCCTGCTTTGTCTAATAGCCAACATTGTGTGGTTTTTAAGCTCCCATTGCTGAACAATACACATACATGTGTTGATCTGCTGTATCCGATCCTGTGGGATTAGGGGGAGGATTTACTCCCACTCGTTCATTCCTCATCATTCACAAACCTCGCATTCTCATCTGGCTGCATGCTGACTCGACTCCTCTCATCCACGCTGTAAATCAAATTAGCGAAAGATTTGGCGCATACTCAGGGTTGCCATTCCTGAAAAGCAAGACAAGACTGCAAAACATTTACATTTATTTATTTTGTGGATTCTTTTATCCGGAGCCACTTAAAGGGCTGGCAGGAATTTAATCCAAACATAAATGACATCGGACACGAACGCTCTGCTCCACAGTGTCTCCGATTAGCCGCCGCATTGCGTTCGAGTAATTTGTATTTTCCGTCGAATGTTTGAAAACGGATGAAAGGCCACGATGGGAACACATTTCCATATGTTCGGATTTAGGTTCTTATTTCTGCTATAGTTTCTGCTGTAATGTTTTTCACTCCAAGGACTAATCATGATAAATGGCCACAGATTGAAGAGTTGAAGAGGGTCACAAGGGTCAGTCAACTGGGAAAAACTGTGTATTTCTTCCAGTAACTTCATACAGTATTAGGGTTATATGTGACGATCTTCAGCTAGCTAGGATCGGGTTTGTTTTAAATTGGACATTGACTTTGTCAAAAAGCACAGGTAGTCCCAGAGTCCCAATGATCCGACTTACGATTTTTCGATTTTTCGATGATGAATGTTAAAATTTTCGGGCGGCATTTTAACCTCCAAACGTTACGATGTGATGCTGCCAGGATGTGCGCATTGAGACGTCTTACTGTTAGAGCGCCGATTTCTTTCTGGTTTTGTTTCAAAGCGCAATGTTAGCTCTTGTCTCTCTTCTTTTTATCTACGTTGCCAGCCACTGAAACAAATTGATGCCACATACATATATACTGTAAACTTTATACAGTACTGTACTGTACATTTCTCTGTTTTGCTAAATGATGTACTGTAATTTGGTAAATTAACAAATTAGTAACCAATTAGTAACATATTACAGTACACTAACACCATACTGACCACCATTCTTTACGACTACTGGGTAGGCCAGGCCATGTCTCGACTTTTCAAGTTATAATGGTGTCATATAAATTTCTATTTATAACTTTTTTTTTTGTTTTTGTTTACCCTCCCTTCCCTGCAGGTGCTGGAGCGTTTGTTCCAGAAGGGCTTCAGCGTGGCGGCGTCGTGCGGGGGCGGAGTCGATTCCTCCCAGTTCAGCGAGTACGTCTTGTGTCGTGAGGACAGGCGGAGCCAAAACATGAACACGCCCCTCAGGATAAAACAGGAGCCGCTGGACTAGAGACGCTCGCTCAGATCACTGACACAGACTGATCTGCCCTGAGACCCTAAGACTTACACATACACACACACACACACACACACATAAACATAAACATATATACACATTTACAGATGTCCGCCTGGTACCCGAAACGGAATGTAACACAAAACACACAAGAACAACCCCAAAGAACCGGAAAACACAGCACAGGCAGATCCTCACTCTGAATAATGGCACTCCATCCGGCCAATAAAAATCCGGTTTCTCTCACAAGCTCCCTCCTTCCGTCAGTGAAGCGAGCGAGGTGTATTCAGGGATGCCCTGTTTTCTCTACCGCCTTCTCTAAACGCCGGCAAAGTGCCACAGTAACACCACAGAGAACGCTACGGTGCAGTAAACAGACTCTGTTCTCAGAAGACCGTCCAAAAACAAAACTATTGTCTCATGTTATTGTTGTTTATAAAATCTAAAAAAAAGAACACTTTATTATTTGTCTGCCACCATGATGTATACAGTCCCCAATGCTACAGTTTTTATGTCCTTTTTTTTAATGTCTCTTTTATTATATGAAGGATGAACGCGAGTCGTGCTCACGTGAAAAGCGAGTCGCTGCTTCTCTGAAACACTCCCGTAGCCCGAGGCGGCGCGGTTAACACACCGCGCACTGTAATGAATCCCGAGCCAAGAGAAGGCCGTTTTGTTTAAACAGAGCTGCAAGCAAACACGAGTATTACTAAAGCTCATTTCCTGCAGCAGGCCCAGGTAACACAGAGCCTCGTTGTGTGTAATACGACTCTCACAACATATCGCTGAACATTCATCTGCAGCATACGCCAGCGTGTGTTCAGAAAAGCAATGTTGGAGTAGTTGATATTCATCTCGAACTTTTTCATGATCCTAGTCCATTCAGACCCACCGAAACAGTCGAGCGTATCAGCTCGAGTACTTCAGTACATACATCTGCACTTAGACGGACACAGGGCTCAGCTTTGAGCCGTGCCTGCTGGCAATTCCAGGGAACAGGAAACCCCATGCAGAGCTAGCATAGCGCACCATGGACCATAGTGAACGCAACCCGAGTGCTAGTAGCTCATTAATCGTGAATACATTACATTATTGTTGTGGTTATTAAATACGGTGTATTAAATTTCTTTCTTTCAAGGTAGTGTGTGGTAGCTGAATTCCTCACTCTTTTCACAGGTTTGGATGAGTAACAATGCGTTCGCTTCTCAAGATCCTAATGCACTCACAGAGCTTAAAACCTACAGCTGGGAAAATGTGGTGTTTTTTATTCTGTAATATTCGGTTAAGGTTTCCTGAAGAGAAACTCCGATCTATAATCAGGAGAAATTACAAGATGTGGATCATCAACGTGCAGCCAATCAGAACAAGGCTCTACTCGCCTGTCAATCATTTGACTTTTTACCTGAAAGTGCTTGAGTTTGAGGATTTGTAGATCACAGCTAACTGCTGACTGAGGCCTTAAATAAAGGGAAACACATTTCTGACAGGATTCACACTCTGAAAATATATCCTGGTCCTCTTTGGAATGGCAGAAGATCAGCTAATGTTTCACTGAATCGTTCCCCATGATAGTGTGGGATATGTGGATCTCATCTGGACCACTTTATGATGATTGGCAAACTGAAAATATAAAGGGTTGTTAGTCTGATATCATTAAGGTATTTTATTCAAAAATGTATTATATGGCCAAAGGTTTGTGGACACTTGCATTGTGTGTGTGTGTAAAATATCTCATTTTGAATTAATTAACTTTACTATATGAATAAATTCAAGTCTGAGAAGGTTTTCCATTTAGATTCAGCTACAGGAGCATTAGAGTGGGTTTGAAATCCAGGCATTGTGCAGGACACTGGTTCTTCTACTCCAACTTTTTCACAGGGACATCGTTATTCTGGAAGGGCATTCCACATTGATCAGGCATAACATTATGACCACCTGTCTATTATTGTGTTGGTCACCTTTTGCTGCCAAAACAGTCGTGACCCATCAAGCATTACCAGCATAAACTTCTTCAGTAGTTTGAGCTACAGGAGCTCGTCTGTTGGATCGAACCACACGACCAGCCTTCGCTCCTCATGTGCATCAATGAGCCTCGACTGCCCACGACCCTGTCGCCGGTTCACCACTGTTCCTTCCTTGGAGCACTTTTGATAGATCAACATATAAATGTAAAGGTCAGGCGACCATATACACTATATACTAAATCTTAACTGTTTCAATGTCTTACTGTCTGTCTGATTGTCTATCTCTCTTTCCCTTGTCTCGTTTGCTCCACCTCTTTATTTCCTCACTCACACTATTTCCACACTGTTTGTTTCTTACATATTCCACTACTTTTACCCAGAACACTTTTTGATAAAAAATACACCCGTTTCGATTTGCCTCATCGAATTTGAAAAATGTGTGTGTGTGTGTGTGTGTGTGTGTGTGTGTCCTTGTTTTAGACTTAAATCTAAAAAATACTCATTAAGAAGTTGATTAGTTTAATTAAGTCCAGATCTGTTGGCTTTAGAGCTGCATTTGTTGAATAAATGCCAGTTGATCGAGAGAGAGAGAGAGAGAGAGAGAGAGAGAGAGAGAGTGTCTGTGTGTGTGTGTGTGTGTGTGTGTGTGTGTGTGTGTGTGTGTGTGTGTGTGTGTGTGTGTGTGTGTGTGTTGGATCTGATAGCCTGGAGCAAAGTACTGCCCCCTGTAGGGAAGCCTAATCAAGCCAGGCTTTGTTCTGATCCAGCGTTGACTCAGTCTTCTCATCCCATCCATCACACAGAATGATCGACCACTCCTTTCATGTGCGAAGGGTGGTGTGTGTGTGTGTGTGTGTGTGTGTGTGTGTGTGTGTGTGTCAGAAGCTATAAGAGAAGCAATGCCAGTGGAGATGTTCCACCCCCCACTGTGACACACCACCATAACCCACCTACAGGACCCCTTGAGTTCATATATACACACACACACACACACACACACACACACACACACACACACACACACAGACAGAACCCAGAAAGTATAAAGCTACACCACAGTTCTGCACTGTATTTTGTCCAATTCAGCAGAATGTATATTCATAAACTGTAACAAAAATTCGAATTGATTTTCCTCTTCCTGTTTTTCTCACATGCTGTAGAACATTGCAGCAGCAGAACCTGCACCAAACCAAACTCATTTCAATTGTGTCATTCATTTTAAAGACCTAACTGTGAAATAATTAGACCATTTACATCATGTTATTCTGTCTATCACACCTGTTTACGCAGTGTGATGCCTGAATCGTGAACCATGTCTCTGGTTATCATGAGCCACTCCCATTACAGAATATTAATCAGTAACCTCCATCAATTATTGAGTAACTACAGTGAAAGTTCAAGGAACTAAAACATATGGAGTAATAATATTGAGGAATGTTAGGCTCAACCCGACAACCACTTCAGACCTTTTAACACACTGACGTTATGATTAGTGCAGAAGCACAGATTATTTTGAACTAATCAAAACAACCAGCAATATTCAAGACACCTGAATTTCCCAGTCGTATGTGGTTCTTCCCAAAGGCACACAATTGTATGAATTTGGGATGAATGTGAACACTGACTGCACCCCAAGCCTCCTCACCTCACCTACATCAGTACCTGACTTTACTCACACCCTTGTGTCTGAATGAGCACAGATCTCCATAAAATCTAGTGGAGCATCTTCCTAGAAGAATGGAGGTGGAGTAGGACGTTCAAAAAGCACTTGATTTTCATGGTCAGGTCTCCACAAAGTTTTGTCCATATACTGTAAACACTGCTTTATCCCTAGTGATTATTTCTTTCATTGTTTAAACAGTTAAAAAACTTTAATGTTTAAACCAAGAACTGCTTGTAAATGTGATGAAAAAACACTTGGGTCCCCCCCTGAAGATTTCAGCTTTATGCTGAGAGAGAATTGGGACTATGTGAAGTGGTAGCTCAGTGATTAAAGCTCTGGGTTACTGGTCAGAAGATTGGGGTTCCAGCCCTGGTATCACCAAGCTGCCGCTCTTGGGGCCCTTAACCCACTGTGGTTTAGGGGTGCTGTATCATGGCTGACCCAATGCCCTGTTCCCAGCTTCCTAACATCACTGGGATATGCAAATAAAGAATTTTATGTGCTGTAAAGTACAAGTGACATGTATAAAGCACCTTTCCTTCCTCCTTTCGGCCACTGCACAAAGATCTTCGCACCTGATTCCCAGATAATGAGCACCAGTATATAAAGTCTCATATTTGACCTTCATGCTTTTTTGTCATCGACTGTTTTTCACTCGTTTATGCTCACGTCCCTACATCTCCGTTCACACAAATTTCTGCACTTGCCTCCTCTTCTGAGGATTTTTTTCTAAATGAGTCAAACCAAGCTAAAACATTTGCAACTATGTGGCAGACACCTTTTATCCAAAGCAAATCATGTCAAGAGTTATCTCATTTATACACCTGAGAGTTGAGGGCCTTGCTCAAGGGCCCAGCAGCGGCAATTGATGGTGCTGGAATTTAAGCTCATGGCTGGTCATAAATCCACCATTTTAACCACTGAACTTCCCAAATGTTATGTAAAGTGCTGAAAATATTTTTTTAGATCATGCCAGTACTCCCAAAGAAAGAAAGTGCTTTATACTGGTCACATTACAGCACAGTGAAATTCTTTATTTGATGTTAAGAAGCTGGAGTCAGCGCGCAGGGTCAGCCATGATACAGTGCCCCTGGAGCACAGAGAGTTAAGGGCCTTGCTCAAGGGCCCCAAGAGTGACAGCTTGGTGATACCGGGGCTTGATCCCCAACTTCCTGCTCACTAACAGAGAGCTGCATTGGGATTGGGATCCCACAGGTCCCGCAGGACCCAATGAAAGTCTCATGGGAATGGGTGGTTTCGTCTTTGTCGTGGGCGGCCAATCATATAAAGCGCAAGGCCTGCCAATCCCGCAGATCCCACTAGTTGTAATGTTTTGTTTAAAAGTTGTTTATAAGTTGAGTTTTTTAAGGTTAATAAAATAATAATTATAAAAATCCTAAGTTGTTTGTCATGTGTGGGGCTTCACATTAGCATTATGTCTGCAAAACATCTTTACCTTAGTTTATGTCTGTTATTATTCTGTAAATTAATCCCAAACGTTTGGATAAATTTTTATGCAATCTTTATAAACATTGACAGAATGTTTGCAGGAGAAGGCGGGAGTGGATACAAAGAATGCGGGAGCAAGCGGGACACGTTGTGGAAGCAGGACACACGTTGCGGGAGTGTGCAAGAGCGGGACACACGTTGCATAAGCGGGACACACGTTGCGGGAGCGGGACACACGTTGCGGGAGCGGGACACAGGTTGCGGGAGCGGGACACAAATTGCAGGAGTGAGACACACGTTGTGTAAGCAGGCGGGAGTGGGACACAGGTTGCGGGAGCGGGACACGTTGCGTAAGGGACACACACGTTGCGGGAGCAGGACACACGTTTACAGACCCGAGCGGGGCTCTAAAGGACATGTCCCTGCTGTTTGTACCCGACTCTTCACTCTTCAAGCAATCAAGAACGCAGCACTCAAAGCAGGTGTTTTGTTTAGTAAACAGCTCATTTATTTCTTTACAAAATAGGTACAAATACAGAAGTTTGTCGTTTTTGATTTTTTTCTTCTTCACACAAACAGGAAAAAAATTCCAGATATGTACAGAGTTTTACCAAAAATAAGGTCGTTCTAATAAACACATGGTCTTGTAAACAATATTTACAAATTATTCATCCGTTGAAACGTCGATATTTTGCCAACATCAGTAATACTTTCCTAACTTTAATCCTCATAACATTTTGGCTAAAAAGCTGGAGTAGAAATGTCCTGCTCGAAAATCGGAAACCATAAAAAATAATTATTAAAATCGTCACAACCGGACATATAGGTTAATTTGTGCTTTGTTTTAAAGTACTAGCGTTTGTTCTTAGACTGTTCCCGTAATCGAACCGCGTTGAAACGTGGTAGATGTCAATCCCAATGAGCAACAACGACATTGAAATAATAATAAAAACTTCCCTTTTACTGCAATACTGGCGAAGGTGCAGAGCTGAACACAGCACATTGCTGAAATACATTAGTAACATAACATCTCAGTATTTTATATATATATATATATATATATATATATATATATATATATATATATATATATATATATATATATATATATTCTCTTTTTTTTATATTTTTAAATCAAAGAAATAGTGCTGTTTAAAAAAATGTGTAATAAAAAAACTATGAAAAAAATTCTGACATTGCCTGTTAAAAAAAACATTATAAATTACAAAGCAATAATAACAACAAAACAAAAAATAAAATAAAATGTGCATAGAAATAAAGCGCTCTTTTTTCAGGACCAGACTGAATGTAGAACCGTCAGAGACTCGCAGCGAAATCTGTGGTAATGACATTTGTTTGAGCGTGACGTCGAGGTGAAGTTAAAAAAAAAAAAGTATTTTTTATACACAAACCTTTAAATTCGACTTTATAATTCAATTCAGTGCAAAATACAACTGAAGAAAAAAAACCAGCGGCTCTGACATCATGAGTGTGTGAAAATGTGTGTGTGTTAAATAAGAGCTACAGTCTTCAGGGGTGATGAAGAGAGGAAATGTGATTTCACTATCAAAATGCGTTCATGAGTATCGCTGAAAAAACAACAATACAGCCAAAAGATTGTGAACACCGGACCATAAAATGTGCTTTTTGAACATCCCGTTCCACATTTAGTTTCCATTTCATGTTACAATAAACTTTTCCAGGAAGATGTTCCAATAGATTTTGGAGTGTGCTTGTGGAGATTTGTGCTCATTCAGCAAAATGCGTGTTAGTAAATTCAGGTAGTCAAGTCAAGTCAAGTCAAGTCAAGGTAGTGAAGTAGGTGAGGTGAGGAGGCCTAAAGTGCAGTCAGCGTTCACATTCAACCAAGGTGTTCAATAGGGTGTAATAGCTCTATAGCAGGAGATCTTCCTCTCCAACCCATGTAAAGCAGATCTTCATGGAGCTGGGCTTTGTGTCATAGTTCAAGTGAAGGAAAAATTTCATGCTACAGCATCCAAAAATATTCTATACAATTGTGTGCCTACAAATTTGTGTAACAGTTTGGGGCAGAAAAACATCTGGCTGGAAAAGTCAAGTGTCCCAATACTTTTTTTCCGTATAGTGTAGCTTTGGATAGCAGAAATCTCAATTAACATTAACATCTGGTTTTAGTGAGTGAGAAAACCATCTTCTGTTCATTTTCTATACAATATAAAGTCTGGATTTTTTTCTTTCTTCTAAATAAGTGCTACAAAACAAAAGCTGAACTTCAGTGAGCAAACTTCTAGAACCAGGAGAAAATTTATAATAATAATCACTCAACCAATTACAAACACAATTTCTAGCTTAGTGTAAATGTAGACGATTAGCTAAGACCTGATTACGCTAGAATGTAGCTAACAGGTAAAGCTTGTAGTGAACCTTATTAGCAAAATATTTATAGCTAAGTGTGCCAGGTAATGTCAGAAACTACATTTCCCATTGAGACATAACTTTTTACCATGTCATTTGCCCGATGCTAAACTGGTGGTTATATAGCTGCTCTCTATATTAGGCTCATAGCGTCTGGTGCACTAAAATTCAGACCGTGTCTCGGTTCATCGCCTCTATTTGGAAACAAAACAGAAAAAAATGGCTGCCTCGATGTCGTAAAGTCTGAATCGTCCGGTCTAACGAGTCCAATATGTGTTTTTTTTAAAGTCTAAAATAGCTGCATGGTGAATCTGCAAATCGGACGGTTTGGACGTGTTTACACTGATGAGGACGTCGTGGTGAGTCAGGAGTGGGACGCCTGGCAGGACGTGACGAGCATGTGAACGTGTGACGGTTTGGTAACAGCATGTACATTTACTGATACAGTGTGAGCTCAGTGTCGGTGCTGCTGTAGTGCACGCTCGCACTTCCGAACTCCAGGAGGTGGAAACATACAAACTGTGCATTTATAAATACACTAACGTAGTGAAATTACACGAGGGAACTGAATACACTGGAATATCAAAATTCAAAACACTGGGAAAGATTCAGGACTGGGTTCAGGAACCGGCGTTCGTTTTCTCATCGTTTTGTTCTTAATTCAGTGGTTCTTCAAGTGAGAAATATTGATATGGCAGGTAAGGCTTTATATGTTTTTTTCATTATTATTTATTAATGCTTTTCTCTATCACACCAATCAGGCATAACATTATGACATTATAACATTATGATCTCTTCATCATGGCAAGTGAACATTTTGTTCTCGAAGTTGACGTGTAAGAAGCAGGAAAAATGGGCAAGCGTAAGGATTTTGTGATGACTAGACGACTGGGTCAAAGGAAGGAACAGTGGTGAACGAAGGGGAGTGAAGGCTGGACCGTGTGGTCCGATCCAACAGACGAGCTCCTGTAGCTCAAACTGCTGAAGAAGTTCATGATGTTGATGTTTAATGGATCAGGACTGTTTTGGCAGCAAAAGGGGGACCAACACAATATTAGGCAGGTGGTCATAATGTTATGCCTGTTCGATGTATTTTTAATCTAGACCCACAGCGGATGAGGTCTTCAAGATTCTTGACAGTTATCTCACAGAGCACAAGCTGAAATTATGTAATTCTTCTTCTTGACTTGCCATTTGAATTTGCTCTGTTTTGCACAGACTGCAAAGTGACAGTAAGGTAAAGTAATAACTACACTTTTATTTTTGATCTTGATGCAATTTGATGTTATTGGTTAGCACTTAGCATTTTTTCGTGGTTACGGCGGACAGAACCACTTGAGAACCACTGCTTTAACTGAACTCCGATTTGGTAAAAAGAACGATAAGATTTTTAATATATGCTTCCTATAGATATGTTCCCCAAAATCCTTGACTTTATTCTTCCTTGCTGAACGAATCACATTTAAAAGGTTCATAAAATGTATACTTTTATGTTGAATGTTCTGAATACGTTCAGTCAACTCCATTATCAATTACAGGCACCGTGCAACACAACGAGCACAAAGACCTGCTGGATCTTAAACAATATTTTCCACTCCAATATTTTGTAACAGAGATGTTTACTCGGGTCGAAAGTCCAAGCTTTAAAGCAGGCCACTCAAGGTCTTCCACATCATCCAAACCATGTAAAGCATATCTTCATGGAGCTGGATTTGTGAACATTGACATTGTCATGGTGGAACAGTTTTGGGTCTCCTAGTTCAAGTGAAGGGAAAATTTGATTCTACAAAATTCAAAGAAGTCCTTTACAATTGTGCACCTCCATCTTTGTGCAAACAGTTTGAGGAACAACCACATGTGGTTAAAAGAAACGGGTCTTCCCAATACTTTTGATCAAATAGTGTGGAATTTAAGACCGTTTTCTTTTTCGATCTCATTCCATTCACGATTTTACAAAATTGTACTGTGGTTTTGTCATGATGAAATAAAATGCGATCTGGGCCAATTCCACTTGAGTAATGCAGCTAAAGTGACCCAAATAGACCAGAAAGAATAATTCACAATCTTTTCTTAGATGCTACTGAGCAAATCCTGGGTCCTTTGTGCTGATTTTCAGGTGCCATTAATTTTGGAGTTGACTTTATAGCATGTAAAATCCATTCCTCTAATGATTTATTAGGACCTTTAGATTATATTTTCTTATAGACTTCTGTCTTTATCTTTACTCTGAAATCTCACACTCCTGCACTCCAGGATTACTCTGTTGTGAAGCTGCCGTGTTCAACGATCATGAACATAATTAGAGACATTAGAAAAAGCACCACAGACGGCACACGGACACAAAACATTAGCCGGAACACTTCACAGGCGGATTGCGTATTGCTGTATTGATGAGTGGCGTGTGACCGTTGATTAAAACGTTTGAAATGGAGAAGTTTACACGTGCGTTATATAATATAATATATATATTTACATCATTGACCTAAAATTATTTTGTAGTTATCAATTATTAGATGTTTTTTTTAACCCCTTCAGACCCTGTAAAAGGTGCATTAAAGCTCAATTCACGATTTATAGAGTTTTTCTTTCATTATATAATGAAGTGGAAAGGAACATGTTAGTGTTTAATGGGTGGATATTTAGTCCCACAGGCCCGAGAGATTTGTTTTGAATTATATTAGGTAAGGTTTAGGACTACAGATGTCTTTGAAGAGTGAAGAAGGGTTCAGAATTGGTTTGGAGCTCCATCATAAAGTAGATTTGTTACGTGTACCACAGCGGCGGGCGGTCAGGGCCAGCAAAGCCTTCTCTGCTGGCTAAAGCCTTCTCTGCTGGCCTAAACACTATCAGAAGCACTGACCTACATTTACAACCTAAATTCTAATATTTGTTCCATGAAATTGTATTAATTTATTCCCAACAGTTTAATCTCTTTATTTTGTAGTGTTTCTCTTGGCTGCTCTGCTTCCAGTACGTGTATGTGGATGTTAAAATTTTTGTCCAATCAGATTTCAGCCTCTATGTGCTGCCATGTCAATCTAATCTGCCCATAGCCTTCAAAGTCTGTACTGCTGGCCTTTTTACCCTAGTCTCTATTAGCAACGGGTCTGTTTCTTTAACCCGGTTTTACGTCGATTCTGTAACATGGTGCAGAACATTTGTTGCATGCTAACACATAAACCTGACCAAATTTCATAAATTCGTGGCTTTTTTGTGCCAAGTTATGATGAGACAATAATTTTGATGATTATAAACAAATCTTTCATACGTTTTCTCTGTGAAATCTTTTGACCAGAAATTATTCGGGGTCTGGAGGGGTTAAATAAATTAATAAATAAATACCGTTTTGGACTTTTTTGTTAGTCTGAAGTTCCTGAATGTCATGAATTTAGTGTGTATAAATAATGCTGCATAAACCTCATATGACTTATATATCTTATATAGTGTTGCAACGCCTCGAACACGTAGCGCTGCTCTCAAACACATTGACGATCAAAGCTCGATTTTTTTTTTTCTTTTCAAACTCATCCTAAATAGACAAGCTTTCGATCCAAGATCGTTTTTTTATGACGACATGGAAAAGAAATGTGAAAAATGTCTTCACCGTGTCGAATTTTGGAATAAATAAATAAAGCGATGAAGATGTGATGAGGGCCACAGGAAGCAGGAGAGCTGAAACCTGGCTGAAGGCACGTGTGCAGGAGGAAGCTGGAGGTCGCTGCGGGTTGGCTACCGATTCCATGTTGCTTTGAGTTTATTTCGTGTCGGGTTAATGTTAACACGGTGGATGTTAGCTACTTCAGCAGAGCACGGTAGAGCAGGAGAGATCGGCTCGTCTCTCGCTCCTGCTCCAGGTAGAATATGAAGTCCCTGAGGTTCACGCGCGTGATTCGCTGCCGGTGGAACTGGCGCGAGGACGACAGCGACGAGGCTGGAGAACCCGCCGAGCTCCCCGACACCTACAGAGAAAACCGAGAACCAGAGTGAGAATCGAGTGTTACGGATCAGATCACAAACATGGGCAAGAAACAATTCAATACATTCACACATGACAATGTGTATTATATACAACCCGCATTCTGGAAATTTTGGGATGTTTTTTAATTATTATTTGTATAAAATGAAAATGAAATTGGGGTTGGTCGTCTTTGAGCATCCAAAGACATTCTATAAAACTGTGTAAAACGCCGATGGTTTGTGATTCAGTTTTAGGAGGGGAAAAAAAACCTTCACAGAAGTCAACAATTAGGAGGAAAAAAAAAATTCACATTTTTCTTATTTTTAGGCTTGAATCGTTTAAAATCAGACTTCACCGAATTTCCTAAGATGAAAGACATGAAAAACACAAAAGAACCCAAAAACACAAGCCACAATGTTTGGCATGAATCAGGCAGCCATGTCTGATCCACCTCCATCCATTCGCTCACAATTAGAGGTATTATGCTCCATAAACACGGATCATGGAGGCAGCGACGGCTGTGATTGCGAACATCTGGCTCTGGTCAAAGTTCATACTGTGCCTTTGGTCTGAAACGCATACAAGGCCTTTTATATCGACCTAATAACAACCACCTTAATGCTCTCATAAAACAGTGTGTGTGTGTGTGTGTGTGTGTGTGTGTGTGTGTGTGTGTGTGTGTGTGTGTGTGTAAGAGTAAGAAAGTTCGGCTTTGCACAGGTGGAGTGTGTGTCAAGGCTGAGTGAGTGTGTGACAGACAGAGATCCCTCAGGGGAAAGGAGGACACCTGCAGCTGCCTCATCAGGCCAATCAGAGATGACCTCTGTGTGAAAAGCCGCTCTGCCTGCTGCCATGGCAATTACTGCCAATCATCGCCCAGGCCAATCAAATGCAGCTGTCCAGCTGGAGAAAAAGCATACAAGCCCTTTTATACCGACCTAATAACAACCACCTTTATTCTCTTATAAAACAGCAAGTGTGTGTGTGTGTGTGTGTGTGTGTGTGTGTGTGTGTGTGTGTGTGTGTGTGTGTGTGTGTGAGAGAGACAATTGACATCTTGAGAGAATGGAGGAAAAAGTGAGACAATGAGATGATGAGAGAATGAGAGAGAGAGAGAGAGAGAGAGAGAGAGAGAGAGAGAGAGAGAGAGAGAGAGAGAGAGAGAGAGAGAGAGAGAGAGGATGAAACAGAAAAGAGAACAGGACAGACAATAAGTAGATGAAACAGAGAAAAGAGCAAGAGAAAGAAAAGGATAAGACAAAAAGAGAAAGTAAGAAAGAAAGAAAGAAAGAAAGAAAGAAAGAAAGAAAGTAAGAAAGAAAGAGGATGAGACAAAGAAAAGAGGATGAAACTAAGAAAGAGAGAAAGAAAGGGAATGAGTGAGAAAAAGGATAGGAGGATGAAACCGAGAAAGAAAGAAAGAAAGAAAGAAAGAAAGAAAGAGAAAGAAAGAGAAGAAAGAAAGAGAGAAAGAAAGAAAGAAAGGAGGAAAGAAAATGAGTAAGAGTAAAATGATAAGAGGCTGAGCGAGAAAGAGAAAGAGAGAAAAGAGAATGAGTGAGAGAAAAGGATGAGAGGATGAGAAAGAGAAAAGAGAAAGAAGAGAATGAGTGAGAGAAAAGGATGAGAGGATGAGACAGAGAAAGAAAGAGAGAAAAGAGAATGAGTGAGAGAAAAGGATGAGAGGATGAGAAAGAGAGAGAAAGAAAGAGAATGAGTGAGAGAAAAGGATGAGAGGATGAGAAAGAGAAAGAGAGAAAGAAAGAGAATGAGTGAGAGAAAAGGATGAGAGGATGAGAAAGAGAAAAGAGAAAGAAGAGAATGAGTGAGAGAAAAGGATGAGAGGATGAGACAGAGAAAGAAAGAGAAAGAAAGAAAGAGAATGAGTGAGAGAAAAGGATGAGAGGATGAGACAGAGAAAGAAAGAGAAAGAAAGAAAGAGAATGAGTGAGAGAAAAGGATGAGAGGATGAGAAGAGAAAGAAAGAGAATGAGTGAGAGAAAAGGATGAGAGGATGAGACAGAGAAAGAGAGAAAGAAAGAGAATGAGTGAGAGAAAAGGATGAGAGGATGAGACAGAGAAAGAGGAAGAGAAGCAGAATGAGACACACACGTGTATTCGTGGTCTCTCCACATATTGCAAGCTCATGTTGAGAGAAAAAGCATCTGACAGTTCAGTGTGCGCTGAAACTAAGCATGATGCTCCACACACGACTGCTCACTGATGCTGCTCACTCCAGTCTGAAGATCAGCCTGATGCAGACCTCGAAACTCTGTAAAGTCAAAACTGAGAGAAAACAGCAAAGGAAAAGAAAGAGAAGAAAGAAAGAGAAAGAAAGAAAGAAAGAAAGAAAGAAAGAAAGAACGAACGAACGAAAGAAAGGAGGAAAGAAAATGAGTAAGAGTAAAATGATAAGAGGCTGAGCGAGAAAGAGAGAAAGAAAGAGAATGAGTGAGAGAAAAGGATGAGAGGATGAGACAGAGAAAGAAAGAGAACGAGTGAGAGAAAAGGATGAGAGGATGAGACAGAGAAAGAGAGAAAGAAAGAGAATGAGTGAGAGAAAAGGATGAGAGGATGAGAAAGAGAAAAGAGAAAGAAAGAGAATGAGTGAGAGAAAAGGATGAGAGGATGAGAAAGAGAAAAGAGAAAGAAGAGAATGAGTGAGAGAAAAGGATGAGAGGATAAAACAGAGAAAGAGAGAAAGAAAGAGAATGAGTGAGAGAAAAGGATGAGAGGATGAGAAAGAGAAAGAGAGAAAGAAAGAGAATGAGTGAGAGAAAAGGATAAGAGGATGAGAAAGAGAAAAGAGAAAGAAAGAGAATGAGTGAGAGAAAAAGGATGAGAGGATGAGACAGAGAAAGAGAGAAAGAAAGAGAATGAGTGAGAGAAAAAGGATGAGAGGATGAGACAGAGAAAGAGGAAGAGAAGCAGAATGAGACACACACGTGTATTCGTGGTCTCTCCCACATATTGCAAGCTCATGTTGAGAGAAAAAAAGCATCTGACAGTTCAGTGTGCGCTGAAACTAAGCATGATGCTCCACACACGACTGCTCACTGATGCTGCTCACTCCAGTCTGAAGATCAGCCTGATGCAGACCTCGAAACTCTGTAAAGTCAAAACTGAGAGAAAACAGCAAAGGAAAAGAAAGAGAAGAAAGAAAGAGAGAAAAGTAGATCCACACGCCTACAGCAGCAACTGTCATTTCATCTGCGATGGCAGCTGGCAGGCATGATGTCATACAACATATCCATCCTACAACACACACACAACACACACACACACACACACAGACACACACACACACACACAACACAACACATACACAACACATCTGTACACACTAAGTAGTCAAAAAGAGATTAGAGGAAGGAGAAGGAGAAGAAGACTAAGAAGTCAAAAAAGAAAAATAAAGAAAGATTTATAAAGTTCGAGGTTAAGGGGTAAGAAAGACACCTTAGAAGAAGAAGAAGAAGAAGAGGTAAAAGAAAAAGAAAGAAAGAAAGAAAGAAAGAAAGAAAGAAAGAAAGAAAGAAAGAAAGAAAGAAAGAAAGAAAGGATTTGGTGATTTCAACAACAATGAGAACACACACACACACACACACACACACACACACACACACACACACAGGGCTGCAGTGAGGGCCACAGTGGTGTGAGTTTGCAGTTGCACCTCCAAAACTGCTGCTGACAACCTGCTGTCAATAAACACACACACACACACACACACACACACACACACACACACGAACGTCCATCATGAGCATGGTGAGAGGTGATGTGTCTGTGTGTGAGTGTGGATGAAGACTAATCTGGTAATAATGTGTTCACACACGCAGGCTAATAAGACATTAGTGCAGCGTTTGGCTCGCAGACCTGTGTGGGTATTTAACTGTCTCTGGGGGAAAAGCCCCGGCACTGAGCATTATGGGTAAATAATGGCTGAATTGACGGTGGGGGGTGGGGGGGACAGAGACCCCCTATCAGGACTAACCCACACACATGCCGTGAACATTTCTCCATCTTTAACACAGCCGTGAGACAGAGAGAGAAAGAGAGAGTTTCAAACTTACTCTTAGATCAGAAAGCTGGACAGTGATTGGTCAGATTCTAGGACAGGAAGTAGTCAGAGCTCACACCAAGAAGAGGACAGAGATTTCAGCTCTACTCTTAAAGCCACTTCCTTTTCTTTATAAAGAATAATTCGTGGCCCTGATATCCCACAATGCACTGCATCGGGATGTAAAGGTGTATCGTATAAAAGGCGGTGTACCCATAATTGCACTGTGCATCTGGTCAATTTGGAGACAGTAGATTAGCGTCCACATTGCTAAATATACCATAGATATATACTATAAGAGAATAGTGTCAAATTATACCTTAATATGGACATTTATTTACATATCTTATTAGTACTTTTACTTCAATCGTTACTTTGATCTTTTACTGGATCAATAAAGGGATCAATAAAGTATTCTAATTCTGAAATTTAATTTCCTCCCTCTTTCTCTCTCTTTTAAAGGACGTTTATAATTTAAAGGAAAGACGAACATTTCAAACATTTCAAGTAACATCAGGCCACAGATTTACGATATTATGAATAGGAAATATTTCATTGCCAATACAGAATGCAGTGTTTTATCTACAAATAATAATAATGAATCAATACCTGTTTTTGACAGCAAGCTAGACTGGTTCAAGGATCAAGATTCAAGAGTTTATTGAGAAGATGTAGCTCAGTGGTGATTGAAAGGTCCTGAGTTTGCTGGGCCCTTGAGCAAGGCCCCTAATCCTTAACTGTCCAAATGCCATAAATGTAAATGTATTGTCATTTGTACAGAAAACAGTGTGTGTGTAAGTGTGCAATGTAATGTCGTACAAAGGTATGTAGAAAGTGTGTGTGTGTGTGTGTGTGTGTGTGTGTGTGTGTGTGTGTGTGTGTGTAAAATATGCAGAGGTAGTTTCTGATACATGTGCATTTCATCATGGGTTATAAGGCCATTGTCTCTACTGACTTAAAAAGATCCTCACACGAACACAGACCGAAAAATTCTCAAAACATTCAGTGTATTACCAAAAGTATGTGGACATCCGGCCACCCCAACTATATGTGATTCCTGTTTATAATTATTTCTCACACTATAAGTAGATGCCGAGCTCGCAAACATCCCGAACCATCTAGGGACGTACCAGTGCCAATTGGATCCCACTACATGTGTGGAGTTTTGGACAGTGGACCTCCTGGAGTGTTTAAAGACTCTGGCATGGAGAAGCTGGTGCTGGATCTGTGATGATCACAAATGTTGAGCTATTTTATGAGTTGCTCAGTAGCTCCTAGTTTTATAAACATCTGTAAAAGACTGTAGAAAGAACATGACTTATATTCACACACTCCAGTGCTCATGTTAGATCTCTCTCTTCAGTGTTCTGTATTGTTTAAAGATTTATGATCAAACACTTGATATCACCCAAATGAGGGTGGGTTCCCCTTTTCAGTCTGGTTCCTCTCAAGGTTTCTTCCTCATAACATCTAAGGGAGTTTTTCCTTGCCACAGTCACCACGGCTGATCATCAGGGACAAATACACACCATTCACCTTCACTGTTGATTTCTGTAAAGCTGCTTTGAGACAATGTCTGTTGTGAAAAGCGCAATAGAAATAAACTTGACATGACTTAACAATTATATACAATGGAATTAAATTGTAAGCTGTAAAATTTAGAGTTCTCCATCACTGGAACCCAAAGCTGCTCCAGAAAGTGGTCATGTGCACATAGAAAGCTTCAGTGAGAAAAAAAATGAAGAAAAAAAATAAAAAGGAAAAACAGACAAAAAACAGAGCAGAGTAGGGGAATGAATATTTTATTTGAGCGCTGACCTGAGAAAGAGAAGGGAAAAAAAAAAAACATAGGATGTTTAACTCTTAACTGTGAAACATGACGGTATGTTCACTCTAGTTTGGGTTCCTCTGCATCACCACTGTATATAAAACCTGATAACACACTATATACATAACACTATATATAAAACTGTCTGAAAAAAGTGTAATCCTGTACATCAGAGGACCCCAAAATATGGCTCGCTGAACAAATACTGCCCACCCTCACATATGGAACGTATGTTTTTTGGAACTATCGGCTATTAAAAAAATAAATTCATACTGATAGTTTTTCCGGGTTCCGCTCTGCTGTCATTATAAGAGCTGCCTCTAGGGGCGAATTACTGCCGCCACGTGCTGTTTGGTTTTACACACAAGACAGCGTGCTGCACGGAGAGCGCTATACTATATTTATTATTTATAATTTATTAATTATAATATTATTAATATCATTAATTTTTTCCTTTTGCACTTATTCATGATTAAGTTCTGTTTTTTTTTTTTATTATTATTTTAGTACTATTTCAAATAGAGTGCTCTGTTTGTTTTTTACCCAGTATCCATCATAAGAACGAGCGGGTGATTAATCGGTTATCGGCAATTCCGATCTAAACTAGCTAGCCGTACAAAAAATTCACTATTGGTCAACCGCGAGTTACTAACATAGCCTAATTATTTGTTTGATACACCCACCAACCATATACATAAGTAAATGTGAAAAATGTTTATGTTTATGTGAAAAGAGATGCTTATTTGTCTGTACGGTCCAGAACAAAATAATAAACTAATCTAGCATTAGGAGGCGTAAATACATTTAAAATCATAATAAAATCTCCACAATAATACTGGTAGTCACTCCAGCCTTGTCATTTTAGACTGACCCGGACCCTAGTTAAAGAAAGAAAAAAAC
The DNA here is from genome assembly GCF_014805685.1 of Silurus meridionalis. NCBI lineage: Eukaryota > Metazoa > Chordata > Actinopteri > Siluriformes > Siluridae > Silurus > Silurus meridionalis. Next base: position 4,900,405 of record NC_060896.1, on the reverse strand, counting down.
TTTGTGACCTTCACAGAACAAAGGGTGTGTAGTAAAGTATCAAACAATTCAAGACGTCACCATTAAACTGAATGTGAAGCCACATCATTTAGAGAGACGTTTTTTTCTGTTCGTCCCTACGATCTCAGTGTGATACTTGCAATTTAAAGCCAACTCTTAGAAGTGACTAGAAGCCGAGAAAGGATTATAAAAGCGAGTAGATCGCGTCCCCGTGCTGTGAGTGCACCCCTGGAGACGGTCGAATCGGTTATTAACTATCGTAATAGCGCGGTACGTGTGCGTCGGCGCAAATCCTGCTACCTCGACTCGAGATGGAGAGGGTTGAGTTCATCTGCCCGAGGCGTTGCGAGGATGTAAAAATCTGAAGCACACGGTCACCTCCGTGCCGCCTCACTCTCCTCCAAACCCTGACGGCACCACGGGACCAGACCCCCGCTCTCCAAAATCCACCTCCATAATAACTCCTGCCATTAATTAAGACCAGAGGCCTGCTCTTTTCCCTTTCCCCCTCTCCCTCTCCCTCTCTTTTCCCGCCTGGAGAAAAGGCCGATGAGGACATTTTTGGAAAGAGTTAACAGATGTCGGCTGATTGGCCCGGGGGCGTTTCGAGACATCGCCCGAGTGATGTATTTGATGTGGAGTTTATTCGGCTCCAATAAACGTATAAAGAATTAGAATAATAATTTGCAGATGTACGCGGAGAGGATTACAGGGCCAGAGCTCGCTTTGAAGCCAAGAAGCACAAACACGGGAGCGGAGAACGAAAAAAAAAAAGAGAGAGAGAGACCAGGCTTTGTGAACTACAGGTCAGAGAGAAGGCCACAGTAAGTCGAGTAAACCTGTGCGCGTGTGTTCAAATCGTATTTTACAGGCCGTCGTGGGAATTTTATAAAGTGAGTGCGGGTGGGGAGTGAGCACTTCGCGAATGTAAATCAGAGACTCATTTGAGCTCACGACACTCTGCGTTAGACGTGAGGGAGGAGCCAGGCGGCGAGGAAACGCTGGGTATGACGGACCGGTTTCATTTACAGAGCCCGGGTTTCTGCGAATGGGGGAGGGAAAAAAAAAGTGAAAAAAGAAAGAAGTACGGAAGGAGTCAGCCGGACTTATTCCGAGTGCTGTGATAAATGGAGAAATTACATTCAAAACAAACAACCTCAATTCGCTCCTCAGCTAAAGAGCAACAAATCTCCAAAACGGCCGCTCGCCGCATGCCTTAATACCGCACATAAAACAGAAAACGGTGCGAGAAAGCGAGAGCGAGGCTCCATGGCGATGCATAGCAACGGCGCACGATCTCAGTCAAGGAGAAAGGAGGCGAAGGGGAAAAAAAAAACACCTTATTACTTCTAACTCCTGCAAGCCATTTTGGTCTCCAAAGGTTTCGCAGTGCCTCAGGCGCTGTGTCTGCAGTGTTTCGGGAAATGACTTGCCTTCGCACGAACACTGCCATGTTCTGCAGCGCTGCTGCCCCCAAGCAGCCCCGCTCAATTTCTCTTTAACCCTTTCCTTCCTTTCACGCCTAAGAATCACTGCCTCTGAGCTCATTCTCTCTCTCACTCTTTTTTTTCTCCTCATCTCACTCTGTCACATTGTTAAGCCGCACACAGACACCGTGTTTTTCGCCACGTTCTCTTTTCTAAACCCTGGAGTTGTAGAATCATGAGGTCAGCTCGAACTCCGTCTCCGTCTCCGTCTAGACCGGAGTCTTAAGCGCCAGGTTACTGTTAGTCGGGTTTTTGTGCCACATGCATCCAGGAGTGTGTATCCAGGCTGGATTAACTCTGCAAACTCGTTGACACAACACATAATTAAACATTTCGCTCGAGGTCAGGAATTTTCTAATTAGTAGTGTACTGACAAAAGCTGCAATTGCATCGCCTTGAGTCACACAGTCCACAGGTTACTGCTTAGATGAAAGCGCTGCCTCGAGCACTGTTCTGGGGGAAGTTCACACAAACACAACCCACACACACACACACACACACACATGTGGTTGTCTTTCTACCCTTCCAAAGACCTTCCATTGATATAATTATTAATGCAACTAATTAACACTGTCCTACACTTAAACCTACCGATAACCTTAATCTCTGTCACAAAAATCAAACCTTTTCAGGTTTTTTTAAGTAATTTTCTTTATAATAAAGCTGTATAAAACTCATAGGGTCCTGCCAAATGTCCCAACAAGATCAAAAGTAAAAGACTACTAAGAAGCAATACACATACACACTGCGAAAAGAAACCGAGAGAGGTCACCTGATGAAACTGTTTTCAACTTCCTCCTGAACAAAATCTCTATAACTGGAAGAAAAGAAGCGTCAACATCTTTCCTTCTCTCGTGCTATTGCATACTCTCTCTCTCTCTCTCTCTCTCTCTCTCTATTCCTCTCCTTTTGTTTTTCTCAAAAGACTTTCAGCTGGGAGACAAAAGAACCGAAAGCCACCGAGGCGTAATTACAGTTAATTGTGCATCTTCAAATGCACGTGCTGTATTTTCCGGACGATAAACATGTTTTTTTGCCCTTTAGCAGCTGCTGCAACTTATAATGCAAAGCAGAGGACGTTATAATTTTTCCATTAGCCTGATTTGTAATATCTAGTAGTGTTCTTACAGTAGGTGTGATGCTGGTAGTTATTGACACTAATTACTGTACGCTGAAAAACCAGGGTCCGTTTTAAACGTAAGAAAATCCATGATGTGAAATGAAAAAAACAACAACAACACAATATTAATGAAAACACACAGATTCCGTCCCAGGATTTAGGGGCGGTGTGTATTATACTCTGTAGCAAATTACTGACTGGAAAATATACTATCTGGAGTATAGGACATTTGGCCCTTCTGTCTCAGACTTACAGAATTAACAGAGACGTTTGTGGCTTAACGTCTTGCAGTAAAACACACTGCACAGCTGCACCCAAAATAAACAGGAAAATATGATCCCATAGACATAAGAATTAGGACTCCGGGTTTATAAACGCCCACGCTAATTCTGTCCTGCCCCATGTCCAATCACAGACAGACCAAGCCACTCACAGGCCTCTCAACACCAACCACAATACACCCACCTTCCATATACTATATATACTTGTACACCTCTTACATTTCAGCAACCATTTTAGTGTATCTTCTAAAGTAACAATACTATAAAAATAAATCTAGGATATAATTTAGAGTAGTCAACATGCAGCTTGTATATCAGTACAGATTTACTGTCTGAAATAATAACTCAACATACAGCCATTATTGTCTGAATAGCTGCCAACAAGTGAGGAAACCCTCAGTGATAACAGCTGTACATCATGTAACAATGCAAAGCCACATGTCCTATTATTCATGTTCATGTTTTTGTTTGCTTGACCATACAAATTTGTGTATCTTGTATTAGAGCAGTTACAATTTGGTGCTTCAAGTACAATCTCTAATACTGAACGCTGGATGTTCAACATGGAACCTCATGGCAAAGACTCTTTAAGATCAATAACACACTGAAACTGAGTTACAGTACTGTGGTCACGGTGATACAGAAGTTTTCCACTCAGAACAGGACTCGCAAGGGTCCATCAAAAAAGTCGAGTCCTCGTGCTGTGCGTCAGGTTCAGAAACTGCTTCAAAATACAGACGCTTGAGTGCTGCAGCGTTGCTTTAGAGGTTGCAGAAGCAAAAGGGCCGCTTGTCAGTGCTTAGACCGTACGCCGCACACTGCAACAAGTCGGTTTGCAGGCCGTCATTTCAGAAGGAAACATCTTCTGAAGCTGTCTCACTTGGAAACCCAAACCTGTTCTAGCATGTCAATGCTCCTGTGCACAAAGTGAGCTCCATGAAGATATGATTTACATGGTTTGGAGAGGAAGTTCTTGAAGTGCCTACTACACACCTTTCGGAAAAATTGGAACACTAAATGCTGTCCAGGCCTCCTCATCCCACCTACATCAGTACCTGGCTTTTATATCAGCCTTGTGGCTGATGAACATAAATGTCCAAAAGCTCACTTAAAAATCTAGTGAAACATCTTCACAGAAAAGTGAAGGTTAATTATAAGTGCAAATTAGGACAAAACATGGAATGTGTTACTCAAAAAGAACATACCAATCTTATGACCAGGTGTCCGCAAACTTGTGGCAAAATAGTGTAGCATAAGTATAGACTCCTATCTACATTTTTTACGTTTACTTTTTAACCTTATTTGTAATTAGTATTTTTGTACTTTGAATAACCAAAGAAAGTGATTGTGTGTAAACAATTAGAATATCCAAAGCAAGTGTTTAATGTGTAAAAGTGTGTGAAAGCATCAGCATATTTCAAGCAGGTGTTCTATTGTGGTGACTTCATGTGACTTCCATATATGGGTCAAGGCCTCGACCATGATCGTTTTAGTAACTTTCAAAAAATTAGAGATGGATGGAAAGAGATAGAACCATCACCATTATGTTGTTCTCACCAATATGTCATTAAAAAGATCTAGTTACTTGAAGATAATGGTGGCAGATGAGGTAAACGATGGCAAATAAAAAAGATGGGAATTTCCTAGATTGTAGAAAAGAGTATAAAAATACGGCTGAAATAAAGCCTGATTCTGTGACATCACAACCTGGATTCCACACTTAGTTTATCTGTTTTGCTATATATGTTGTTATATATGTATATGGCTTTTGCTCATTTTATTGTTTCAAATTGTGCTGTATATCGCAAATAGGTGCTTCTCCATCTCACAAAGAAAAGTGCCTGATATCTCAATATACTTCAGTAAAATTCCTCCTCTTCTTAGCCTACAAAAAAATTCGACTGGCTTTTTTTTTTTTTTTTAACCAAGGGGCGGGACTTACAATAATACACATGGACCAAGCCAGTAAATCTGCTTTCAACAAAAACTCAGAATTTCCAAACTCCAACCCAAACGCATCTCCAAAAAAATTCCAAACAGGGCGAAACTTCTGCTCAGAAAATCTGGAAGGTATCCTCCGCCTCATTATGCCATCAACAGGAAACAAAATGTCGCTTCAATGTATGTAATGTCGAGTTTAGCCATAAATCTCTAGTTCTCCAGGGTGCCATAGCCTATCTGGCTTCTCCTAGGTAACTCTTTATATTCCGAGCTACACATACTTCCATTTCACCCTCCACTTTCCCAGCACCATCTGCCTGGATCTGCTATGGGGTAACACTTGTTATACCATTTGCACCAGTAGCATGGCTGTGGAACATGTTTGAGCAAAACTATCTATGCTCAATTCAAATATACAGTACCTCAGTAGTTGATAAAAAAATCATAAGGTCAAATCCACAAAAATTCTGTAACGTAAATATAAAGGTGTTCTGACTGAACTAAATCTGGAGAAGCTTCTGAACACATCATAAAGTCATGATAGCTAATGTTAGATTGTTAGCTAGCAAACAAATGCTTTCTGGGCACATTGCCAAGCTTAAAAACAGTATATTGTCATCTCACTACGCAGTATAACCAAAACACTGGTAAATCCAGACATCACAATGGAGTTTTTTTTCTGAGGGAGTTTCCTGAATATCAGCAGTAGTTTTACACCACAGTATCAAAGACCTGATATCATCATCATATGGCACTCTGTGGTATCTTTAATCCTTAACATCTGCTTAACATTTCTTTTAAAAATACATACATACACTACATTGAGTAATTTTCCAGATATATATGGTTCTTCCTCAAACTTCTACCACAAATTAGGAGGCACACAATTGTATAGAATGTCTTTGGATGTGGTAGCATGAACTTTCCTTTTGCTTGAACTAGGAGACCCAAAATTCCTGTTCCATGAAATCCAAACCTGTACACAAAGCCAGCTCCATGAAGATATACTTTTCATAGGTTGGAAGTTTTGAAAGATCTCCTCCTATAGAGCTCTGACCTCAACCCTATTGAACACCTTTTTTGCGGATAAATGTGAACGCTGACTGCACTCCAGGCCTCCTTACCTCGCCTACATCAGTACCTGACTTTACTTGTTGCTGAATTCCCAGTGGAACATCTTCCCAGAAGAGTGAAGGGGATTATAACAGCAAATAAGGACTAAATGTGGAATGGGATGTTCAAAAAGAAGCATACCAGTTCTATGGTCAGGTGTCCACAAACTTTTGTATATACTAGTATATGTTGTAAATGCTTACATTCAAAGGGATGTAAAAGTTAATTTATCTCAGATAAATAATTTATCTAGGTGCTGAAGGCCTCGTCTGTGGAACTTTTTTAGTGTATTAAAAATTCAGCGGGTTTCATATGTAAAGCGAACCCAATTAGGAAGTAAACGTCAAGGCTCAAGTAGGAACGCAGGTCCTCGGAAGACTCGACTAATGAGGGCTTGTTGATTTTAAGCCGTTCCGAGTCGTGTTGAGAATGGCGTTAAATTTTAATCCTTTCTGAGTGGCAAGGTGGAGTCAGCACTAACAGCTGGGGATACGCTTGCCGAGTCTCGGGGCGTGTGCTGACCGACCGAGATTTCTTACCATATCTTTGTAGAACTTCGAGCTGGAGAACTAGCAAAAGCAAAAAACATTTGAACCTAAAAACCCTTAAATGCAACATTCTGTAATCAGATAATCATAAAAAGGAATAGGAGCGAGAATGGGGGGAAAAAATGAATTAGGGAGTAGACCTTGTTGAGCTTTGAACAAGTAATGGGGTCTTTCTGAGTATAAAGACTGAACTCCCATCTGTTCGTGACGAGTCTCGAACCCAGAGCTGTCAAATCTGCCCTAAAAACTCTACGTAGCGAAGTGAAAACGCTCACTCTTGATGAATAAAGTATACACACAAACTGTATTGATCTCTGCCGCTCTCTCGGTTCCGTTTCGCATGCGTTCTTTTGCGTCTCTCTGAGCTCCTTGTGCACCTCCTGAGACGTTCGTTACAACTCTCGAGTCCCGCTGGCTTCCGAAGGCAGACGATTTTAAATTCAATATCTCAGAAAAATACCAGGAAACACACACGCACTCTGTGTGAGTAAGTGTTTCTGATGGTTTTGGCAAGCGCCGCGTCGCACGTCGTTTCCCAGAAATGCTTTGGTTTTTCCATCGATGTTCCGACGCCAAGCTGCAGAAGAAAAGAATATGCAGATCCAGCGCTTCCCAGAGTCCGGTTCAGACCGCCAGATACGCGTCAGAAAATAAAAACGCTGCCGGATTTGGTTGAAGCGTAACACTCGTGCTAGGATTGCACAGTGTTACTTGAGAAAATAGCAGTTACCTTGGCAAAGAGCTCACAGGCATCGCTTTCAGCTATACCTAAAATCAGCCGTGTGTGTGTGTGTGTGTGTGTGTGTGTGTGTGTGTGTGTGTAAAACCTTATCTACATTTAACTTTAATTATCACGAAAGTTGATTGTTGTAGATTTACCAGAGTTTAGATAACGCAGCGAGAAAATGTTTCTCCACCTGAGGTACAAAGCTGGAGGCAATACAGCACAAATACACCTACAGCAACACCACGTACACTGAGGCCTCTGAGGAAAAAACACATATTGAAATCACATTAAAACACACACATTGAAATGACTACATTTCCCAAATGCAAGAAATTGTAAATTCAACCCAGAGCAGCAATTTAGCACCAACCATCCACCCATAGCATATTTTCAGGAGGTAGGAGGAAACCAGAGACTCCAGAGGAAACCTACACCAACACATGGGGACATGAGGAGACCTGAGAAAAGCTCTACATGGATAGTAACCTGAGCTCAAGACCGGAACCCTGGAGCTGCGAGGACGCGATGCTACCCGCTGTGTCCCTGTGCCACTCATCTAATAATTATATTTTGCATGAAATAAATTTTTGAGCTGGATGCAAAGAAATGGCACAAACACGCTACCAAAGAAAACCGAGGTGACTTACCAAAATGGACAGAATGGTTACGTTAACGAATAATGCTTTGTTTAGCAGAAAAGCATCTCAGACCGAACACCGCATCACACCTGGAGGCGGATTGTCTACAGCAGCAGATGACCACATCTGCTTCCACTCGTGTCTGACAAGAGCAGAAAGCTGAGGCTACACAGATTCAGGCAAACTGGACAACTGAAGATCAGACCATGACCAGGTGACTACTTTTTGGCTTTTTACTTTACAAGCTTCTTTTATAACAGAACGGATTAAAATCTTGGGACAGGATCAGTCTGAGGTCTTATTGCTGATAATCATTCCAAAAAATTTTTACCATTGTTCCATATACTTATTCGAATGTTTACGGACACCTGACTACAAGATTAGTTGCTTTTTGGGCATCCAATTCCACATTTATCATTTCCTGTTATAATAGCTCTCTGGGAAGATCTTCCTCTAGATTTTGTGAAGATTTGAGGTTTTTCAGCTACAAGGGTTTTAGTAAAGTCGGGTACTGATGTAAGTGAGGCGGGGAGGCCTGGGGTGCAGTCAGCATTCATTCCAAAGGTGTTCAATAGGGTTTAGAGCTCTGAAATGAAATGCACTTTATTGTGCCCAAACTTCTTCTTCTTCTTCTTTCGGCTTCTTCCACTTTACTGTCCCCAAACAGGGAACGAATAATAGCAGAAGATCTTCCATGCCAACCCATCTAAACCATATCTTCATGGAGCTGGCTTTGTGCGATACACAAAAGAACCACATATAGCGGGAGAAGTCACGTGTCCCAATACTTATGCCCATGCGGTATTGTAGTCTGTTTTAATTAGAGCTTAAGATTGGGAAGAGACGGTTCTGAAGGTGAACACTGTGATCAGACTGCTCACCGGAAATCATCTGCAATATGACAAACTGTTGGTGTGCAGACCTCTAAGTAGATATGTGTGTGTGTGTGTGTGTGTGTGTGTGTATGTGTGAGACAAGTGACATCTGTTTACTCCATTCCACATGGTCCACGTACGTGTACGTGTGAGCATGCAGAGCGTAAACACACGCCCCCACACACACGCCCCCACACACACACACACACACACACACACACACACACACACACACACACACACACACAGGCTTTACAGACTAGTCAGACGATAAACAGTTGTGGTGTGTAACGAGTCGCATGACTGATGAGGAAGAGAGCAGATTCCCGTTTCAGCAGCGCCATCAGTCAGCCCGCTTCATTACAGCCCTGCCCAGATACATAATTCATACCGCCTTTAAAAAATACATGCCCTGCTCCATCACGCCGAGACGTGACAGACAGAGAAACTCAGGGCGCCGTCATTTGTAACGCGTACGGATTTGGATGTGCAGAAAAGCTCGTAATTAGCGTCAGGAGCAGTAATGCATGATGAGACTTTGGAATGTGGCTGCTTCGCCTCTGTGCTGGACGAGACACACGAATCTGGAAGTCGGACTTGCTAAGATTAAATGCTTTTGAATGCATTGATGCTGTCCTAAATGTGGACAAAACAGTTTTACACCCACACACTCAGTGGTCTTTGGGTTACTGATCCGAAGGTTGGGGGTTCAAGCCCTAGTATCGCCAAGCTGCCACTTTTGGGGCTCTTAAACAAGGCTTTTAACGCTCTGTGATTCAGAGGGACTGTATCATGACTGACCCCAACTTTCTCCCCAAGGTGGTGCGACTTATAAAGGTCAGCGCTCCCTGTGACTGTGCGTGCAGCCTTGTGCTGCCATCTGTTGGCGTGTTACAAAACTAGCCTCGAAGCTGTCTGATACCACCTCGTACTTTTAGAACATCCCATACCACATTTAGTCCTTATTTCCTAACATAACCCACCAACAGCAACACCTGATGCAGTGAAGCCTTCCGAATTTACTTCCCAACAAGTAAAGAAAAATCTTGAAGAAAGCAAGAAGAATTAAACATTCACTCTTATCCATTTATTAGCTTATCATATTTGGTATCCTGATGTGATTAGGAGGAGCACTGAGTTTGGCGTGAATTCACCCTTGAGCAATAATTTATCAACATGTTTTTTCAAAGGTGGGAGGAAACCAGAGAACCCAGAGGAAAACTACACGCAAACCCGACACGAAAAACACAAAGGAAAGAACTTCACACAAATGATCACCTGATCTCAAGATCGAAAACCTGGAGCTACGAGGAAGTGACGCTACCCACCAACTCGCTGTGCCACCTGTCTAATAATTACATTTAGTAAGAAATTGATGAAAAATATAACGCGAGTTAGTTCCTAGACATAAGAGCCACTTTTTTATTTTATTATCACTTACGTTATAAGTAAAAAAATGCAACGTTTAATCATTTTGCTAAGTAACCAGAAAGCGTAAACTCTTGCTCTGAGGATTTTGTAAAGACTCCATTCAGAAATATCAATCGAGAAATGTTTCAATCTCAAATTTTTCTGTATTTAATTTGAGTCTCTGATTACGTTAGACAGCACTTTGGCATTGCAGTGAAAGAGGCTTTCGGAAACGCATTTTAAGTCATTGTGACGACTAAATTGTGACGTTTCAAAGAGTCGAAAAGCAAATAAACGGCAGGGGAAAATGAAGCAGGTCGAAACGTCCTGCGTTTTGCTTGTTCACAGTACAGGGACGTGGGCGTTTTCAGATGTTTTTGTGTGGATGAGCAACGTTTGAAAAACAATTAAAAAACGATAGTGTGGACGCGGAGCGTTTTTTGCTAAAAGCGCCGTTTTCAAATTGATCCGGATTAGTGTAGACGTAGCCTAAATTAAAGTTGCCATGGTTCATTTATAATTTCATAACATTTAAAAATGAAAGAAAAAATAGAATACATGTAAAAAAATAGAAGACTAGTCCAAGTCCTAATGCAGCTATTTAGTAAACTTTAAATGAGAGACATGAATCCGATCCTTATTTTACAAAAGTTTTTCCAAATGCCATTTTTCCCTTTTCCCATATGGCATATCTAGTGTGGGCCGTCTTTGATATAAACCGATCACTCATGTTACATCCAAGACGTTCTTCTAAAATAATGTACACCTTCTGACCAATCAGATTTGACCATTTTACATAAAGCTCATCATGTAAATAGGCGTAATTTAAAATGGTATGTTTCTGCTTTGAGTGTGGTCTTCATACAGTAGCTCAATAATACGATCCTATTACGTCTGGCTTTTTTGCTCCTCTCTGCACGTTTAATGGTGACATTTGCCTTCGTGGCATTTGGCAGACACCCTTTAATTATGTTAAGGGTCTTGTTTAAGGGCCCAACAGTGGCAGCTTGGCAGAGCTGGGAATTGAACAGACAACGTTCCAATCAGAAGTCCAACATCTCAACCAATAAGCCATCACTATCCTGTTGTACGGCTCTCTTACAGTTTCATTACATTTTCATTGTTTAGGGGCCCAACAGTGTGGTGATTTGAACTCTTTCAAACAGAAATCCAATTTTCCAACTAAGCTACAACTTCTCAGGGAGATTTTTCTTGCCACATTTGCCACTGGTTTGCTCATTAGGGATTAACAATTACAATTATCTGGAACGAAAATATAAGCCGTATATATATATATATATATATATATATATATATATATATATATATATATATATATATATATATATATATAACTTTATAATGCAACTCTTTATCTCTATAATGCTGCTCTGAGACAATGTTCATTGGTAAAAGTGCTCTACAAATACAAATAAATGAAATGGAATTGTATTGAACTTCCACTGTAGCTTGGTAAGGTGACTATATAAATTATGCCAGAGATTTATAAATACAACTCTCACATAATAGACCTAATGAACAGGAAGTGGATGTAAGTGAAGAAAATTGTCATTTGAAGTGCACACACAAACTATAAACAAACAAAGAACAGACACAAAGCTCGAAACCTGAGCCTAAAACAAAGACAACCAGAGGGACATACGACAAAGCGGTGTGGTTTTATGCAATTAACTAGTGTCAATTAATTAGCGCCAATCAGGTATTAACATCATGAACTTCTTCAGTAGTTTGAGCTACAGGAGTTCGTCTGTTGGATCGGACCACACGGACCAGCCTTCGCTCCCCACGTGCATCAATGAGCCACGGCCGCTCATGACCCTGTCGCCGGTTCACCACTGTTCCTTCCTTGGACCACTTTTGATACTGACCACTACAGACCAGGAACATTCCACAAGAGCTGCAGTTTTGGAGATGCTTTGACCCAGAAAATCACAATTTGTCAGACTCGCTCAAATCCTTACGCTCGCCCATTTTTCCTGCTTCTAAACACGTCAACTTTGAGGAGAAAATGTTCACTAGCTGCCTGATAAATAAATCCACCCACTAACAGGTGCCACGATGAAGAGATCATCAGTGTAATTGACTTCACAGCTCATAATGTTATAATGTGCATTTTAGTCTTAGAGTTTTTTCGTATTTGCTAAATAAAAAAAACATTATTGTGACAAAGTAAAATAAAGCAATTTCTAGGGCAAAATAAATGAGTTGCTAAGTCACATCTCCCAGAAAGAAAAAACACTTTATAAAATAATGATAAGTTGGTAAATATTACTATCATTTTTACCTGAGTACACTTTCAGCAGTAAAATACTTTTTATATGGACAAAAGTATTGGGACACCTGACTTTTCCAGTCATATATATGTTTGGAAGCACATAATGGTATTGGATCTCTTTAAATCTTCCCTCCACTTCAAGTAGAAGACCCAAACCTAGATGTGCACAAAGTTGGAAGATCTTGAGTGGTCTGCAATAGAGCTCTGACCTCAGAGACCTTTGGAATCCAGTCAACATCTCACCTAACATCAGTACCTGACTTCACCAACACCCTTGCGGGTGAATGAGGATGACAAATCACCACAAGCACACTCCAAAATCTAGTGAAACATCTTCCCGAGAGAATGAAGGTTATTATAACAGGAAATGGGAACTAAATGTGAAAAGGGATGCCCAAAAGGCACATACCAATTATATGGTCAGGGGTCCACAAACCTGTGTCCATATAGTGTATGATAGAATCATTATGCCACAAAGTAATCAGTCAGTTTGAGTTGTTTTGAATTGAAAACCAGGCTAATTTTCACATTGCTGTAGTATTGAGATCTGACCCAGCAGTCACGCTGATTGCTGATACGAGGTGGAAAGAAGCCTCTGTAATTAGGCTTGTGCGCTGAATCCCGCAGCGAGCATGCCGCACCAGCTCAAGGAAATGGATGTTTGAGTTTCCTGCACAAAGAGATGCGAGTCCCTCGTGCACGGCTTGCTAACCCCCTCACCGGGCAGCCGGAGATCGATTCTAAATCTTAATTAGCCAAATGACAAACACAGCACATGCTCTAATGAACTGTGTAGCCTGTCAAACAGCTGGCTGTATATATTTATTAAGATCAGAGTTAAATTTAATTATTTGGTCAATTAGCTACAGAGGCCTGGCAAGTCTCAAAAGGCACAGAGGGAAGAGAGGAGGGAGGAGTGCGATCAGCACTGACTCACCGCATAAACACTGAGACGGCAAACTACACTGTATATACAAAAGTATTGGGACACCTGATTTTTCCAGCCATATGTGGCTTCTTATCCACAAATTGAGAAGCAGACAATAATATAGGAGGCCTATGGATGCAGGAGCATGAAATTTTCCCCAAACCTGTTCCAGCATGACAATATTCTTTTGCACAAAGCCAGCTCCATAAAGATATGCTTAACATGAGTTGGACGATGTGGAAGATCTTGAGTGGCCTGCTATATGCTCTGACCTTCAACCCTATTAAACACCTTTGGGAGGAATTTGAACTCTGACTTGTGGCTAAATGAGCACAAATCTCCAGAGGCACACTTCAAAATCTACCAGAACATCTTCCCAGAAAAGTAAAAGTTATTACAACAGGAAATTAAAACAAAATGTGGAATAGGATGTTTAAAAAACACGTATAAATGCCAAATGTCCACAAACGTTTGTCCCTATAGTGCAGGTAAAGTAAAAAATTACATTACGAGTTGTCAAATCAGTCATAGGTCCTACACGTTGGATGATGGTTGATAATGGAAGTAAATAGCACTGTCTAATCGCATCTGAGTTCGGGTGTGATCCAGTGACTGCGAAGGTCGTCTCATGTAATTTGCATCCCTTTCATTTTCTTCAATCAGTTTAAATGTGGGGGCGGAGTCAATATTAAAAGAGACCACTCCAACCAGGGTAGAAAGGCTTCATCACTTGGAAATGATGATGTGATTAGCTAGAAAAAAAAGACATGCTATAAAGATTTGGATCTGTTTTACTCTAGGGGAAGAAATGGAGCCAAATCATACTAGTGAAATAAATAAATGCCCCTAACAGCAACACCACCAGTATTTTTAAGCTTTAACTTATAAACAGTTTTTTTTTTTTTTTTTTTTACAGTTTTATTCGGAATTTGTACACTTAATATAGAATATATATTATATATATAATATAGAAATGTATGTATTATTATTAATAAAATTATAATCTTTAATATAATATTATATACAATATTTGGACACCCAAGTATTAAACCGGTTTACCTGTCCATACTGTTATGATTGATTTTATTGAAGCTTTAAATGTGGCAAGTTTGGCCTTCATAGCCAGTAGTGAAAAGTAACAAAGTAAATGTTATTCGTTAATGTACTCAAGGACATGTGCAGAGGAGGGGATGGGGTATATCGGTAGAAAAATTCCGAGGATGGAGCCACCAGGAAGGAGGAGAAGAGGAAGGCCAGGAAGGAGGTTTATGTATGTAGTCAGGGAAGACATGCAGGTAGATGGTTTGAAAGAGGCAGATGTAGAGGAGAGAGTAGTATGTAGACGGATGATCTGCTGTGGTGACCCCTAACGGTAACAGCCAAAAAAGAAGGAAAAGAAAAAGAAGAAACCTTTGTTCACAACTTTTCATAAATACACTCAATCCCCATGTTGTAGATATACAATTACTGATTGTAGTCCAACAGTTACTCCGTAAAGTGTATCTGATTTATATTTCCACTCCTGCCAGTAGAAAGAGACCACCAAACTGTAGGACCGGTGATGAACACATTATTGGGGGCGTAAACTATTCTCTGGTTTGGAAGGTGGTTGGTATATTGTGCATAGCTAAGCATTGCTTTGTTGCTGAATTGCACCAATTATGCGAAATGGCCTGATACAACAGAAGAGGCGTGTAGCTACAAACTAAGAGAACATCATGAACCACATTCACTTATTATAATAATAATAATAAAATATTTTATTGTAAGTCAATACTCCTGGGAAAAAAACAACAACCACATATTACAACGACAGACGTTTTGCACAAAAACCCATTCATTATAAAACTACATGCAGTTATATATGGGGGTTATAAATCCTGATGTTGATTGATGCGGTTTGTCATTATAATGATTAAATCTAAACGTAACTGATATTTCCTGTTGGACTTCCTGGCGCCAAGTGCCATAGAAACAGACAGGTATTTATTTTGAATCACATGTCAAGTCCTTCTAACTACATTAGGGTAATATGGCTATTCAGGAAGTCTTGTTCTAACCACTGATTACACACTTTCTCAAATCTGTAGCACAAATGAATGTCCCAGTGATGACCTCTATACATTTTATTATAAATGCGACGCATGAATCATGCAGTACAAACATCACTCTGCTGCAGAACACTTTCCCCCATTAGGAAGTGTTTCTCTCTCTCTCTCTCTCTTTTATTAAATTGATCAAAAGTAAGAAAGAAATGAACTGTGTGTGTGTGTGTGTGTGTGTGTGTGTGTGTGTGTGTGTGTGTGTGTTAGAGAGAGCGAGAGAAATTAAGCTGAGCCAAAAAGTGTGACTTGGTTTAATATTTTATAATTGCCAAGGGACATTCCAAGATCAATGAATTTTTTGCCTGAGACGCACATCAGAAAGAGATGTACTTCAGTCTTTTTTAGGGAACATTGGTCTATTTAATTCGGGTGTCTGATGCATGTGAAATACGCTTCCCCTGGTCTCCTTCGGGTCCCGGAGGCATTGCTGCGGGCGAACATTACCACTTTTAATGGGCAGCCCTCAGAAGAGGCGAATAAGCCAATAACCCATCCATGCTAATGGGCCCGTCTGTTTATTCACTCTCAGCCCTTCTCTTTCGGCTAATTTTAGCCTGGCTGGCTTTTTTTCAACACACACACACACACACACACACACACACACACACACAAATAAATAAAAATGGGAGGAGGGGTTGGCTGTTTAAATCTGTACTACAACAAAGCAGGATCTATACACCAGATGCAGATGTGAACGCACAATGGAAGCTTTTCTTCCAAAACCAAGCAATTTAAATGCAAAACTCTGAAATATACGGTAGGGCGTGTCATAAAAGCGACTCCTTTTGGAATTTTAGGTTAGTTTTAGAGAGAAGTGGTGGCTCAGAGGTTAAAACGTTTGACTAAAGGTTGTGAGTTCAAATCCCAGCACCACCAAGCTGCCACTGCTGGGCCCTTGAGCAAGGCCCTTAACCCCTTAACTGCTCAGTTGTATATAAAAAAAAATCTCTGGGTAGCTCTGGATAAGGGCATCTGCCAAATGTCATTAATGTAAATGAAAAAAAAAAGGAAGTTCCCAGCTCAGGTGAAGCCTATATGGTCACATGACCTAATGATATCAGTCAACAGATTATGCATGTTTCTAGAAGTCTATCCCAAACTTTATATGAAACATATGATCACTACAGGGATTTATGTACAACAGTGCTTTACAGGTTTGGGTCTCCTAGTTCAAGTGAATGAAAAACGCAATGCTGCCTCCAAAGACATTCTATACAACTGTTTGTCTCCAAATTTGTGGTAACAGTTTGCTGAAAAACCACAAATGGCTGTGAAAATCAGGTGTCCCAATACTTTAGTCCATATAATATATATAATGTATGTAGGTTATGGTCATGTGACCTTCTATTGCTTACAATGAACAAATCATTCGTCTGAAAGTCTAATCCATTCCCAACTGTTATATGAACCATCACTTGTGGATTTATGGACAGAAATCTCACAGTCAGGCAAAAAACAATGAATGGACGTGAGCAGAGACGGGGAAATGAGATGATCTACCACACCACACAGGGTTCGTTCATAATCAGGAAGTGGTTTAGGGGCAAAGAGTACCTTGAAGCCTGGTCAAAAAAGTGAAGAGTATGGCCTAATTAAAGCGCTGACTTTTACACCACAGGTTTACACATAAAAAACACACATAGTGATGAAATATCACATTTAAGGGTCTTGATCCTAATAATCTTGTTGCATTTTGCAGATTATATGAGAATCAGCACGAGGAAATATGACGATTTGATCCAGATGATGTGGCATGAAATGCACCGCTTTTCCAGGTATCTCGATAGGTTTTATAAATCTTGTTGTAAAAAGTGACTGAATGCTCAGCAAAATCATCAGAATCAGAATCAGAATCAGGTTGATTGGATAAGTGTGTTGGCACACAAGGAATTTGGTTCCAGCTGTTAGTGACTCTCAAAAGTACAGACCTAAATTACACTATACATTCAGATTGGACTATACAAGACAAAACAGACTATACAAGACATTGTGAGACAATATAGACAGTACAAGTATTAAACAGGGATAAAGAGTATATAACAGATCATCCTCATATACATACAATTACAAAGAGTTATTTTGTTGGTAAATTATGGCTTGGTCCCCTTGTTTTCTGCAAAGAAACACAATCTGCTATCCTCCTACTTCACTTTGTACTTCGTATATGTTTTTTGAACATTTCATTCCACATTTAGCCCTCATTTCCTAACCTCCACTCTTCTGGGAAGATGTTCCACTAGATTTTTTTAGCTGCTTGTGAAGATTTGTGCTTTTTCAGCCACAAGGGTGTTAGTTAAGTCAAGTACTGATGTAGGTGAGGTGAGAAAACCTGGGGTGCAATCAGCTTTCCAATTCATCCAAAAGGTGTTCAATAGGGTTGAGGTTCAACCTCCTTTGGAAGCTATTTAAAATTTTACATTGTCATGGTGACACAGCGGTACCAACTTTGTAGTAACAGTTTGGAAAAGAACCACATATAGCTGGAAAAGTCTCAATACATATAGTCCATATAGTGTAACCTGACATAGTGATATAGTGCTATAGTGCACCATGACTTTTCTATTATAGAGCAAAAAGCATTGTATTATCATACACGCATGTATAATGAAGGTGTAATAACAACAACAAAAACTAGAATTTAACTAAGGTGTGCTATTAATATGGTTAAATTACTTATCTCGCAAGGAGATTTAACTTTTTTTGCTTTTTATTTGAAATGTTTACAGTATAAGTCAAATTATTTGAATAAATTCACTTCCCAAACAAGATTCTTGACTAATATGCTGTAGCAGAAATCATACACGAATAACACACAACTATAGCGCCAACTGCGTTCCAATGTAATTAACACTGTGTCTTGGAAGTACCATTAAAATATATTAAATATTATAAATAATATTAAATATATTACATTACAACATTAAGAAAATAAAGCAAATGGTGAACACACAGATTATTTCCAATAAATTAACATTTAAATTAGTCTCAAATGAAGATTTCAAAAACATTCACTCAGAAGATCTTGTGAATTTGTACTAGTTTATAATCATCAATGAAATAGAAATTGTTTTCGGTCATGGTTTAAAAATTTAATTTTGCATTAAATGATTATAATTGTTTCATTCCAAAAGTCTTCTTGCCCAGTTATTTCTGCATGTTTCAGTTATATTAGCATGAATTCAGTATTTTTCAGTTTACTCTAAAAAGAAAAAAAAAACACCTCGCTGTTCCTTAAACGGAAACTCGATTAGACTCCACCTGGAGCCACAGCATCCGCAAACAGATGTTCAAAGAACCAAAAGCCTCAAAGATTAAAGTCACGCTCAGGACTGTGAGTGTTTGCGCTACACACTTTAATGAAACTGAAATTCATACAAAAAAAAGGCAGGTTTTTGAGAACATGGACTTTCCCTGAGATTACTATATATTTAGCTGCTCATTATTTAAACAGAGACATTTTGCCTGAAATTTGGATATGAAACTGAAATCCAACATTCAGATTATTTAATTTGCATATTTAATTTCGTACACTACATATTTTATTACAATGCTAATAGATGTCCACTTTTACAGACTAATCCAGAAAGAAAGTGCTTTACACATTATATATATATATATATATATATATATATATATATATATATATATATATATATATATATATATATATATATATATATATATAAAGATCCAAAAGGTCTCTGACTGTACTGGCTTTTATGTGTCACATGACAGTAGTGAAGATTATTATCTATTAGTATAAATGCTTTTCTAGGTATTATGTTAATTATCTGAAGATTAATGGACTAATACCCTAAAATAAAATGGTTTAATCTAATACCCAGCAAAAAAATAATTATAATAATAAATAATAATAAATAAATAAAAGTGAATCTAAATGCAGTAAAAAAATAAGAATAAATCAGGAAATGATGTTGATATGAAACATAAATACTTTTGGGAATATAGTGTATTTGCAGTATGAACTTTAATGAATCCATTTTTCTACTTTTTAGAAACAAATAAAATAATCAGTGTTCATTTTACTGTCAATTTTTTAATTGTAGTACTTTAAAATTGAATTTTTTCACGAAGAGGAAATGTACATCCCGCAAGCCTTACATTCATGTACATGTGTTAGAACACATTTTACTCAGTTTCACTTCTCGCCATGTGCTGGAAAGAAGATCTAAATTGTGCTTCAGGCACTGAATTTCTCTCGAATTGAGCCTCATTTTTCATGTGTCAGAAAAAAAAATCAAATCAGCGCATTGCAAAGCAGATCAGTAGTGTTTATGTTGGCAGTTCTGTCGCCATCTTTATTTTGCCTACCCTATACATTTCAATGTCTCCGATTCCACACACCCTCCCCACCCCCTTGTTCTGCCAGCTCCTAATGAAATATCATTTGCAGCATTTTTACTCCGATATGCCCCTCGGGCATCAACCTTTCCGGCAGCAGAACGCAGATGACAAAAATAATAAAATCCAAAAAAAGAGGCAAACTTTAATAAATAGTAACATGAAATCCAACAGCGCTGTGCTAATGTCACAATACAGAGCTGCTCGAACCAATCACAACGAGATGGAATAACAGAACAAGAGGCTCCGTACTGAAACCGTGTACACTGAATCCCGAGCTGAAATTGTGACAGACGTGAAGTCATATTCAATTTCCAGTCAATTTATACGGAATAGATTTCAGCGTTCGTGTAAACAACCCACGACGTCGATGTAGAGCTCCAGAGGAACGAACAGAGAGTTGAGAACTGAGTAAAATAACTTGGGGGTGAAAAGGAGGCGTGGCCTATGAGTACTTTTAATTGTTTAGCACCTACGGTGAAAGATTGAAGCTACATACGTAATTAGATATTTCAGGTGTCCCACTGACTCCTGAAATTCAAATCAATCAAATCAAATCAAATCTTATTTGTCATATGCACACTGTAATTACAACAGCGGCCTCTAGAGGTGAATCACTGATGCCACGTGCTGTTTGTTTTAACAATTGAGACTGCGCGCTGCACGGAGAGCGCTTTATTTTTTTATATATAATTTATTCATGAAATAATTATAATTTTTATAATTTTAAAAATATATTTATTTCATTTAGCAACTGTTCAGTACTATTTTGCAGGGAGTGGGTTTTTTTTTCCATTTTAAAAACTATTGTTTGATTAATCGGTTTAATCTAAAATCCACTATATCTTTGGATTTTAAACCTCTAGTTTGTTTCATGTTTTTCTACTAAGAAAGCAAGCAACACGTACTGAAAGTCTTTAGTGCTTATTTTTATTGTGAGTTATTGTCTGATTTTAAATATTTAGGAGTAACTTTAGATTCCCATCTGACATTTCCAAACCATGCCAAAAAATAGCTATTGTCATTCAATTTGATTTGGGTAACTTTAGGCATATAAGACCATGCTTAACAATAAAAGCAGCAAAACTTTTCATGCATAATTTCTTCCTCATATTACATATTGTTTTACTAGTAGGTCACAAGCGAGCACAACAATTTTAAAATCAATTAAATCTCCAGACAGACACTTAAAATATCTGATCAAAGACTAATAGTTATCATTATTGCAACATCTTTCATTGAGTTTTGATCATATTAAAAATGTAGTTGATGCTGGCTTGATTTTTAGGATTTTAAATGGTTATGCTCCTCCCACATTATGCAAGTTTATAACACAAGAATAATCATGGCAGAGTAACAAGAGTCAATTACTACAGGATCCTGTACAGTTTCAGTGCACAACATTTGACAGCAGTCTTTTCAGTTAGGGCCATTACTATTGGAATATTTTACCCAATGAATTAAGGAGAAATACAATTTATTCAACAGTTAAATATAAATGAAAGAAAAGGTTAAAAGCAAAATCATATTTGTAATCATGTGTAAATCTTTGATACTGCCATTATTATCCTTAGTAGTGTTATTGTACATAATTGTAAATGTTATTGTATGTTTTTGTGTAAAAAATTACTGTGTTTTTAATTTTTAGCTTGCCTTTTTAAAATCTGGCAAGGGGGGCAAGATGAAAATTAGCCATTGGGGCTAACACTGGCTGATTTACAGTATCTTACTGTTAATTAATGTGCATTTTACTTTTAAAATAAAATAAATAAATGTGCTGTCTCCATAAAACTAGTCCCTGACTGCCGGCCAGTGGTGGGAAGAAACGAAGTACAAATACTTAGCAAATTCAAACTAATGCAAATTCATTTAAACGGCATTAATTAATTAACGCAACTATTTCTGTTTGACCATTTTTATTACAAATAAATACGTGAAAAAGAGGCAACATTTTAATCTTCAGCACAACACACGTTTTTTCATAATTAAGAAAACAGACAAGGGGCGCTCTCTGCCAGCTCTCTGCCCAGACAAATAAATAAAACAACCTGAACAACTCTGATTCCGTAATCCATATGAAAGTTAGAAGAGGTACAGTTTCTCCGGTATCACCTCATTAACCGTCCGTGTGGAAACACAGCAAAAGTTCGGTTTATGCCCTGATGTTTGTTCTAAGTCATTTAAAACACCATAATTACATTAAAACATTTACAAGAATTTCTTCTAAATGCTCTATGTTGAGTTTGGTTTCACTAATAATAAGTATCATATTTTCTGGACTATAAGCCGCTACTTTTTTCCCACGCTTTGAACCCCGCGGCTTAAACACTGAAGCGGCTAATTTATGGATTTTTCTGGGGTTTTTCCCGGTTTCACAAACTTCAAGCCAAAAAACTGAACCCCATAACATTAGACATTAGAATGAAACTGCAGAACAGGTTCAGGTGAACCAATAAAACTCTTTATATTAAATCAGATGTGCTTCCACTGAATCGGGCCGCACCACATCATAAATATGGATGATGTTCCTCTGATGTTTGACCTGCCGCTCACTCGGACTGTCTACAGGAAAAGCAAATCATTCAACACGCTGAAAACAACCGGGCATGAAAAAACACACTTCACCTGTGTTCTGAGCTGCACGGCATCGGGAGAAAAGCTTCACCGATGGTGATTTTTAAACGCACGACGATGCCAAAAGATAAACTCCTGAGAGAAATAGTTGTGAAAGGAAGGAGGAAGACAGTGAACAATGACTTTCTTGGCAGCTACTGTTTAGATACAAGCCGTGTAACAGACACTGTCTTTCGTTAAAGCCTGTGTAAAGTTCATTAGTTAGTTCATTAGACTGCGGCTTATAGACAGGTGCGGCGTATTTATGTTCAAAATCAAAATCTTTGTCAAATTCAGTGGGTGCGGCTTATATTTGGGTGCGCTTAATAGTCCGGAAATTACGGTATAAATTTGCATAATACATCAATATTTGTCCATGTGGATTAGAGCAGTGGACTAGTCCGTGGGTCAATTGGTACCGGGCCGCACAGAAAGAATACATAACTTGTATTCATTCAACATGAGTTCCATTTTATTTAATATCTGATTTGGAACGATGTTTTATTTTGGAAAATTACCGCCACATTTGTCTATGACTCACTCTTGATGCATGTCATGATGCCTCAGTCACATGTCACCATCCGCTACCTTCTTAAAGGGGCTGCTCCGGCCCCTAACACATAATACATTACCGCTAAATTAAAACGTCCAAGCGAGCAAAATTAACAAAAAACAACACAGTGGATTCACGTTTATTATTATATTTAAAAAAGAAAAATTTTTGCTGGTTGTATAATTTAATTGTGTTGTATTTATCCTCCACACCTTAAAGGCCGGTCCGTGAAAATATTGTCTGACATTAAACCGGTCCGTGGTGCAAAAAAGGTTGGGGACCACTGGATTAGAGTACTGAAAACTTGAAAAGTATTAATTTAAGGTACATTTAGAACGGATAAAAATTTACGATAGTACAGTAAAGGCTACTTTTTACTTAAGTACATGTCAGAGCACAAACATCTTTACTTTAACTTGAGTAAAAAATTATAGTCAGTACTTAAACTTTTACCAGAGTCTATTAAAACACGAGTATCTGTATTTCCACTTGAGTGAAAAATGTGTATTTTTGCCACCTCTGCCGCTGGCAAACAAATTTTTGTTGGGACCTGTGGGATCACACGTCTCCTACAGACCCATCGACACTTCCTGTTTGTTTGAAGTAATAAGGATCCTGCTGGACGTCACTCCATCGGTGCAAAGCTGAGTTTCGACAAGACTTCTAATGCTGTGCCCAATATTCAAATATTGATTATGTGTACAGGAAGATTGTGGATTGCAGCAGCCCTGAGGCGTCTACATCCCAGCATTCCCTTTCCCCGCCGGTTTTCCTGCTCGTGATGGATTCGTGGGTCGGAGCCAGCGGGATGGAGAAAACCCGACCCTGGTTACTGCGCGTCTCTGCGGTGCCAACTCCACGGCGCGAGCAAACTGCGGCGGCTTTCGTTCCTCGCAAACTTAATTATATCAAGATTAACAAGGGAGGTAATTAATTTCTTTAAGATTGGTATCTTCCAAGTGCCTCGGGCTCGACTTTGTTGTCAAAACTGTATATTTAACCGTTATTTCAGGGCAAAGTCTCCCAGGCTGTAATAAGACAAAAAAAATAAAAAATCCCTGGTTCTGCATGAATATGCTAATATTCCAGGCGTCTAATCTAAACTCTGCCGCTAAAATATTAGCCTAGTACAAATGTATGATTATGTACATATATTTAGCATGAAATCAGAGGCTCGCACGTGTAAACGTTCAACGAAACAATGAGCACGCTTCATTTTCTTCTGCAGCAATCCAACACCAGAGTGTGTTACAGAATGGTGTGTGTTCTGCTGTTGGTGTAATGGCGGTGCTGCTAGGCTTCATTAAAGCAGTGTATACACACACACACACACACACACACACAAACACTCACACACCTCCATAAAATGGCCGCCCTCCAGGCCTTACAAACACACACACACACACACACACACACACACACACACACACACACACACACACACACACACACACACACACACAGAGCTATTGTTCGGGCCGAGCCGCAGGCCAAGAGCTCTACATGAGCACAGGAAACTAAAAACACTAAGAGCCCATTTCCCGTGTGACACGTCAGCTTCCAGAACCTTCCACACCATCGCCTCGGGGGGACGATAGAGAAAGACAGAGAGAAAAAGATGCTGATACTCCACTGACAACCTTTTAGACATTTTCTATATTTCAGCTAAACATTTTATTCATGTGTATTATAATTAAACTGTAATATATGTCCGTTCTGTAAACCCACTCAACCCAAACTGCCTGCTTTCCTGTTTTGGGGTTTGGGGGTTTCGTTTAGTTTTTGTTACTTGGCAAAAATCGCCAATTAAAAGAAAATCAAACGTATTTCTTTTAACAATACATTAATTTGTGAAGTAGGGGTGTTGCCTATTAATGATTTAAATATATAGGTGTTGTTTGTTTGTTTATTCGAGCATTATAGCCGAACGTTCATTCAAACCCTTGGAAAATAAAACCCATCAGTTGGTGGAAAAAAAAAAGTTTTTTTTTAATCTACACTACTACATGCAAAAAAGCATTGCAGCCATATTTGGTTCTAAATGAAGCACACAATAGGATTGTAGAGGACGTCTTTGGACCTGTTCCAGCAGTAACGAGATGCCTTACATGGGTTGGAGTGGAAGATCTCCTGCTATAGTGCTCTGACCTCAACCCTTTTGTGATGAATGTGAACAATGACTGCACCCCAGACCTCCTCACCTCACCTACATCAGTACCTGACTTTACTAACACCAGGGATGGGCAGTATTTATGATGCATGTATTTAAAATATGTATTTCAAATATAAAATAGGAATTTGTGATAGGGTTCATGAACATTTTTAAAATTTTGTATTTTAAAAAACTTGTGTTTTGTATTTTTGTAGTTTGAAAATACTGTAAAATGACATCATAAAAATGCGGCCTCTGATTGGTGCCTACTCAGTATTTCGCTCAGATTTGTTGAAATCAGAACAGAAAATGTAGAAGAAGGTGGTGAAGGTAAGAAACCTGCAGTCTGCCAGCTTTCAAATAGCATCCATTGATTGATAAATAAATATTTGCTTGACCAATATTGTACCCTAATTGAGCTGTTCAATACGATCACGATTTTGCACACCACTGCATGAATTATTATTATATTAATGAGGTAATTAATTAGTGAGAAACGAGTTGTTATGAATGCAGGTGCCATCAGTCGTCTTCTTATGAATGACTTGTTTGTAATTGACTCAGTGTTGCTGATGTAAAGTCGCCCTTCATCACCAAACACCAAGTATCTAAATAAGTGTACAATTATGATTCATTCACAAACTGTTCAACATTAAACTGTTGGTTATTTAAAACTAACCTTCATCTGGAAAATCACAGGGAAATGTATGTGAATATTTGATCTGTTACCTGGTTGCGTTTGTCAGATTTATTTCGTGACTCGACCAGAGAAAAGCTGTTGCTATCAAACAATGTTTACTTAATCAACTAAGACAGTGTAATACTGAAGTAACAGATAAAACAAGACAACTGCTGGAAGAGACATTTATGAAGAAATTTCATGCTCCCTCGTAAAAATATTTTTTAGTATTTTTAAAATACAGTATTTTATTTTGATACATGGTGTAGCTGCTGTATTCTGTAGTGTATTTCTGAACACTTCAAGTTACCCTCACTCTTGTGAGCATGAATCGCACTTTATCTCAACAGTCTAGTGGAACATCTTCCCAAAAAACGAAGATAACAACAAATGAGTATTAGATGTGGAATGAGATGTCCAAAAAGTGTAATCTTATAATCAGGTGTCCACAAACATTTGTCTATATATTGTTTTACTGTATACTGAGCAACCCAATCATTTAAACACACAGCGTGTGTGTGTGTGTGTGTGTGTGTGTGTGTGTGTGTGTGTCTGACACAACTGACAGTCGTTTTCTGTCAGTTTTCCCCCCTAAACTGTGGAACACTGATAAAATGTGACATTGACCTGCACGCCTTCTTACGCTCTCGAAACCAAGGACACACATCTCGTATTTTTTTACTGAAAGAAGAACAGCCTCAAGTCACTGAATCCAAAAAAATTCAAAAATTTACTGAAAACAAAAACCACACACTACACACTTTCACTACTAGTACACAGCACACACTAACACACAATACACTTTAACACACACAATCCTCTCATCTGATTGGTCAAGTTCATTATAAATACTAGTTCTGACTATAAGGGAAATGGCATAATATTATAATAATACCTGCTACAACTAACAACTTACACAGGGACCTGTATAATGGATGTTTTAAATATAAACAAATGAATTACTAAAATGTTGATATTTATATGAACGTATTTATTGATGGAAAGAGTCTCGATTGTCAGCGATTTGTAAAAAAAAAAAAAAAACAGAAGCTGTAATGTAAAGATGGAGGAGTTTTTTTTTTTTAAATCAGGAAAGCAGGACCAACTGTTTACACCTGATATAATGTACAGTAAGTTTGTTTGGTGGAATTTTCACAACTGTAAGTATTAATGTAGGACGTATTCAAGTACAACCTTTTGTGCATATTATAAAAAAATAAAATGTCTCAAATAATTAAAAAAACAAATTCTTATTCTAAAAATGCACTTTTTTTAGGGGAGAAACAGTAACTTTGCTTCATCACACCAGCTAAGTATTAAATAATTTCCTACAGCACATCATGTTTTATTTTATTCTTAAAAAATGTTCTTCCCAAATCTATTACCTACAAATGCTCACTACATACTGTAGGTGCTCAAACATAACCCAGTAATCTACTGCACTACATTCAAGTTCCTTCGATGAAAAACTAACCACAAAATGAAAGTTGACCTATTAGCTAAATAGCCACTATACTATTTTGTTTGTTTTAATATTATACAAAAATAAATTTTCTTATTACATTTATCTGCGTTGGGTTACGAGGGTCATGTGACCATGTTTAAGAGATGACCTGTTTTATTGGATAAACAAAAAACAAGAGACATTAATTATGTCCAATCTTTCGTTATTATAAGTGTTATTACTGATATATACAACAATCAGGCATAACATTATGACGGTTGTGATCGATCGAACATCAACAGCATGAACTTCTTCAGCAGTTTGAGCTTCAGGAGCTCGTCTGTCAGATCGGACCACACGTCCAGCCTTCGCTCCTCACGTGCATCAATGAGCCTGTTCCTTCCTTGGAGCACTTTTGATAAATATTGACTACTGCAGACCGGAAACATTCCCACAAGAGCTGCAGTTTTGGAGATGCTCTGACCCAGACGTCTAGACGTCACAATTTGTCAGACTCGCTCAAATCCTTATGCTCGCCCGTTTCTCCTGCTTCTAACACGTCAACTTTGAGGACAAAATGTTCACTCGCTGCCTGATAAATAAATCTACCCACTAACAGGTGCCATGATTAAGAGAAAATCACTTCACATTGAAGATTCACTTCAGAGCTTATAATGTTATAATGTCATAATGTTATGCCTGGACTGTGTGTATATATAAATAGAATAATTTTATGCAGGTTTTCTGAATATCATATGCTTTTGAATTTGAATATATGATTATTCAAATACGACACCAGAACAGACCGTTTGACTGAAATACAACACACACACACACACACACACACACACACACACACACACACACACACACACACACACACACACTCTGCAGTCCCTGTGGTCCTCTTGTTTGTCTGAGCGAGCCGGTCATTTACCTCGGCCCGTGGTGGGAGGGGAAAATCGTGAGGAGGAGAGCCGGAGCGGCCGAGCTAAAAGTGCGCACTCCGAGTTGGGATTGATTTACTTCATTAACCGAGATTACCAAGTTTAACTTACAAACCAGAGGTCAAAATTTCTCATTAAGGAGGGGAGCGCGGAGCACCGCGGGGCGACTGGACCACTCTTATTACTGACTACACATTTCAATCTGTCTTTGATGTTCCGTGTTTCGCCTCCGTCCCTCCCTCTCACTCTGGTTCTTTTCTCTCCCTCTTTTTTTTTTGCTCTCTATTTTTTGGCAGGGAGGTTGATTTTAATTGTAGCTATAGAACTGAGCCCGCTTTGCCTGGAAGGCTGCCTCCACGTCCACAACGAGAGAAGCTTTAGTGGTATTGGGTGCTGTCCATAGCCTAGGGCTCATTTTAATGGCTCCCTCCCTCTCTCCCTCTCTCCTTCCCTCCATCCCTCCCTCCCTACATTCCCTGCTCAAATTGTTTTCCACATGATTCCTGTTAATTTAGCTGCAGGAAAGGGCATCGGTTTTCCTTGTACTTCCCCCTCTCTCTCTCACTCACTCTCTCTTTTTTCTTTCTCTTTCTCACTCTCTCCTCTCGTTCCTTTCCCGCTCTATCTTCCCTCGCTTTTTTTTTTTTTGCATACCGTTCCTTTTTTCATTTTTAAAGCCATTCAAATAAAATTATTAAAAAACTGACTGTTTTTATAAATGCATTCCAGTTCAGCCGGTTCTGTTCCAAACAGCTGGAAACGCACTACTCTTCCCGCCTCAAGACGCTCTTTGCGACGGCAGGTTGTGCTCCGAACATTTCTAACCCCCTCGCTGACACGCTTTCTCCATTTTCCGCGAATCGCACACTCGCCATCTCACTTCTACAACATGTGCACCGGTTGTTCTCCAAAACCCTGGCAAAAATAAATAAAACACACATTCCTAAACACGCCACTCAAACATGCTCCTTCACTTCCTTCTCTGCTGGTTGTGTTCCAAATGCCCAATTAACCAACTCGCACTTCTTACTTCTGTGATCCAAATGCCTGTAAAACATATTCCTGAAAACTCCTTGGCACACCTGCTTTTTTGTCGGACGGTTGCATTCCAAACATTTCGGACCGCTTCAGTGGCACACGGTGTGTGTTTTTTTCACTCAACCGGTTGCGTTTCAAATGCACACGCTTTTAGCGCTTACCGGGCTGTCAGTTGTTTTCCAAATATCGTAAACACTTACTAATTTCTAATTCCTTCTCAGCTTCTTGTCTGCCAAACATATCTAATATCCTCACATATACACTCCTACTTGCTAACACTAGCACTAAGCTTCTTACTTTGTTGGTGGGTCGTGTTCCAAACGACCCCTTTTTAATGTCCCTTTTCCATCCATCCATCCATCCATCCATCCATCCATCCATCCATCCACATGTCTAATAACCCAAGCCTTCGTTTTAAACCCTTTATCTATCTATCTATCTATCTATCTATTCACCCATCCATTGCTTTATATACACATCCATTCCTCATCCATCCTTGCTCCATCTAAACTTCTATCTATCTATCTATCTATCCATCCATCCATCCATCCATCCATCCATCCATCCATCCATCCATCCATCCATCCATCCATCCATCCATCCATCCATCCATCCATCCATCCATCCATCCATCCATCCATCCATCCATCCATCCATCCATCCATCCATCCATCCACCCACCCGATCGATCGCCCACCCGCCTGCCCGCCCAACCTATCACTTCATACACACATTCGTCCCGCATGCATCCAACCATCCTCTCGTGTTCCAGTAAACACTTGTTTCTTTACTTGCGTTATTTTCTTTAAGTCAGTGATTATGGATTTGATCGAAATGCCTGAGAGACTTTTTTCCGACCACTTCACTTTCACCTTCACCTCAAGCTCATGTCTGGTTGTGTTCTAAATAGCAAAACAATGAATTTCCACCCACTTCACTCTCACTCAAGTACAGTTAGGCCCAATTATGACTTGGCATGAGGAAGAACTCTTTTATAAGACTGTCTCTGATGGAGCTATAGTGGTGTTTGTATTTGGCTTCCAATGTGTGTGTGGTGTTTGTATGTAGTGTGTGTATATGCAAAGAGTTAATGTGGCCCTTGACTTCAAATCAAAGTATGAGCTCTCTCTCTCTCTCTCTCTCTCTCTCTCTCTCTCTCTCTCTCTCTCACACACCCCTAATCCAGTCTTCCAGTGCTGTAAGGCCCCTTTGTTCCTGTTCTCAGATGACTGTGGATGGAGACACACACATGCACACACACTCGGGCTATCACTTACAGCCCTGTGGGCAACACACACACACACACACACACACACACACACACACACACACACACACACACACCGGATCTCCTGTATCAGCATTATTATACTACTCCTAATTTCAGGTCATGGCTGGGCAAGAAAAACCCCTTTGGCTTGGATTAAAGCAGAGAAAGAAAAAGAAGGGAAAAAAAGAGAGAAAGAGAACGAAAGCAGGAGTATGTCGAGTAAAGGCCATTGCGTCCAGCGGGCCCCTGAGAAAGTTGGTGAGGGGCCCCTGTGTAACTCAGCCCCTCGGTGACTCTCATTCAAAAGTCACATTGCCTGTACACCGAAGGAGACAGAAAGTGCTGCAGGGTGTTGACACACACACACACACACACACACACACACACACACACAGAGTACACTGCCCAGGGAGGTGACAAGTGAGAATGGCTTTATCTTTTCTTTTTCTTCCCACATTTCATCAATTCTTTCATTATAAGATTTATAAGTATATATCTATTCAATCCTGTGTGTGTGTGTGTGTGTGTGTGTGTGTGTGTGTGTGTGTGTGTGTGGCAATTGTGATAAACCAGTGACACAGATCAACACAGTCATCCATAATCTAAAGTAATCCTACTATTGTTTTCATCTGTGTGTGTGTGTGTGTGTGTGTGTGTGTGTGTGTGTGTGTG
Source organism: Silurus meridionalis (assembly GCF_014805685.1). Classification (NCBI taxonomy): domain Eukaryota; kingdom Metazoa; phylum Chordata; class Actinopteri; order Siluriformes; family Siluridae; genus Silurus; species Silurus meridionalis. The sequence continues at coordinate 4,869,206 of NC_060896.1, read as the reverse complement.
TGTGTGTGTTTTGTCTCTAACCTCGTTGCCTGATGTTCCTCCAGGCGAGTCCACTTTGCGTTTTTTGCGTGGTCCGATGGCGGCGAGAGCTGTGAGGTTCGCGTCCCTCTGCCTCATCTGGGCCAGTTCCTGCTGCTGCATCTGCACACAACCAAGACACAAATTAGATGTAGTGGAGCAGGTGAGTAAATAGAAATGCGGATGAAGTCGTTCATCCGGTTCTTAATCCATCCATCCATCCATCCATCCATCCATCCATCCATCCATATGTCCACTGACCCAGGCACATATCAGTCCACCAATGAATCATCCAGGTCTTCTTTTTTAACCCCTCATCTCTCCAACAGTCTATTCTTCAATTCCTCCTTCATCCATCTATCCATCCTATTAATTATCTATCTATCCTCCCATCCATTACTTCATATACACAGCCATCCTTTATCAATCCATCATCTATTTATTTATTCATCCATCCATCCATCTCTCTATCCACCAATGTTTCTCACATGCCTTTGTTTATCCCTTCATTCTTCCAACTGTATGTGTTCCTTCACCCAACTATCTACACATCCATCCAACCTGCATCCATCCATCCATCCATCCATCCATCCATCCACTCAGCACTCATACAAACATACATTTCTCATCCATCATTCATCCATCCATCCAACCTTCCATATATCCATCACTTCCACTTCCGTCCACTTTCCGCACCCATCAATTTACTGACCCATACACTATTCATCCATCCATCAATTCAACTATTCATTTCAGTTCAGTTCAGTTTCTTTCCCCAAGCAATCACCCTCACTAACAACTGACCATAATTATATTCATATCTATCCAAGTAACACACAGAACTGTCAATCATCACGTTATCTGTATATGTTGCACACACTATGGCTGCTATATACTGTACACAGTTTTATAGTAAACTCACTATCATACCTGACACACAATACTGTCATTTGCACTTCCATGCACTCTCACACTTTATGTACATTACTGATCTGTATCCCTATTTATTACCACACTGTCTATACTGTCTCACATTGTCTGTATTGTCTTGTATAATCTGTTTTAATCTTGTCTTGTCTGTTTTGTCATGTATAGGTTTTATTTATGTCTGTACTTTTGAGAGTCACAAACAGCTGTAACCAAATTCCTTGTGTGTGTCAACACACTTGGCCAATAAACCTGATTCTGATTCTGATTCATCCACCAATCTGTCCATTCCTTAGACAATCCATCTATTCCCCTAAACCATCTCTAAAAGGTGAATTGTGGTTTTGTGTGTGTGTGTGCGCGTGTATGTGTGTGTATATGATGTGATGTGATTTCTCTCTGGCTGAAGCGAAAGAGGCAGTAGCTGCAGGTAATGTCAGGGCTGCCTGCAGGGTGGCAAGCTCCAGCCTCGCTCAAATTCGCCTTTCAGAGGACGAGCGAGAGCCTGCAGTCACACACACACACACACACACACACACACACACACAATCAGTCTCCATCTCACACCCACGTAATTGCACTGACAGTTACACACACAATCATATGCACAGATTTACACATATGCACTCTCTCTATCTCTCTCTCTCTCTCTCTCTCTCTCTCTCTCTCTCTCTCTCTCTCTCTCACACACACACACACACACACACACACACACACACACACACACACACAAGAGTGTGCACAGTGAGGGGGTGGAAAGCTGTTTGCCCGCTGGTGCAGCAGAGTGAGGGCATGTTACCGGAGCGAATGGGGACAGTCGATGTGTTCTTTCATCAGGGAGAGACGGATAGAAAAAATCCAAAAGGGAGAGATGCAGGAGTTTTAGCACAATAAGAATCAAACGTAAAGCAGCGCAAATGTACGCAAAGCTGCAAAGAGAAATATATATATATATATATATATATATATATATATATATATATATATATATATATATATATATATATATATATATATTTATATTATTTGACAGGATTATTATTCTGATTATCATAACAGATAACTTTATTTTTTGGGGGGGAAAAGACAAACTGTGCGACTGGGAATCCTGTTTTCTGATTCCGACACCGTTTCCTCTGAAGGTTCACGCATCCTCACTGAATCTTTTCTTTTCGAGGAAATCGTTTGCACTGATACGTCCATGGATCAAATTAAATTTTGATGAGAATAATATTGAATAAAAAACATTAATCCAAGAGGGTAAAAAAAAAAAAAAAGAGGGATTTTCTTTCTTTTTTCCAACAAGGAATAAAATGACAGCTTTTCACCGCGTGTTTCGAGCGTACATATTGCAATTGAGCTAATGCAAAAATATTAGCCTTGTACTTTCTTGTAACTTGCAGAATAAAGCTGGAGGGGAAAAAATAAAAATAAAAAAAATCACGAATGTGTCTTCTGGCCCATTAAAATGTATACGTGAGGTGTGAGAGTTAAGGAAGAGGAAAGGGTTGCGCTCTCAAAATGGTGTTCTTCATCGGTTGCTTTAGGGTTCGAGTACACGTGTGTGTGCGTGTGTGAGTGCGTGAGTGTTGAGAGAGCCTGTGGTACAACACGGCCTTTAGGCGGTTGCCACTTTACATTTCACACTGAGGGTGAAACACCAAAAAAAAAAAACAAATATCAAACCAGGAGCTAAAACACAAACTTAGACACTCTATAAACCTGTACATGAGCTCTATGGTGTCTACATGGTGTCTTCTGCAGACCCTAATTAGTGGGCTCAGGTGGTGTCCTCTGTAGATTTAGTTTGTAAAAAAAAAGATGTCCTTTATTCAATTTCTGAGTATCTCCACCTATACGCACACCCGCCATAAAAAAAAAAAACCCAGCCGTCCATCGTGTCCTGTCGTCAGTCCGCTCAGAGTCTCCTATCGACGATTGTATCTTCTAATTCTCGTCTCCGTGCCGATGACCCGGCGATGACCCCGGAGGACTCTGCCGCCTGTCTCCGATGCCTAACTCTCGGCTCCGTCTCCCTCTGCCTTGCCTGGCATTTGGCACCAGACTCGACGCCCGGGGCGACTGCCAGAGCTGCAGATTTATGCCGCTTTGATAAATGTAGACCTCATAGCGCCATCTGCGATGCCAGCCGAGGGAGTGGGTGCGCTCCGAGACGAATCGCACGACATGACGACGACGTGTGCCATTACACGGGCAGGAAGGCATAAAAACCATGCGGGGCTCGAGCTTAACGTTCAAATACACATGTTCCTCAATATCGAAGAAAAAAAAAACGGAACGGATTTGGTTGTGGGAAAGTGACACGATTGTCGCATCTCTGATCGCGGTGGATGTAATTATATCCAGGATCGTTTCGACTGCAGCATATGTTCCTGTGATCTTAGCAACAGATTTCCTGATCTACACCTGCAGTTTTAAACATTCTGTAAACACCTGAGTGGGACTGTTTCTGTACAGTTGCAAACTAGAAAGAGAATTCATTCACTATTTACTGTAAAATACTGTAAAATCCTCACCGAATTAACAAAGTGGACGTGAGTCCACATTTAGTTGTAATGAACGCAAACGAAGCGAAATCTGTAAAAACAAACAAAAACAAACAGCATCAACAAACATTGCAAACTCGTGGCTTAACACGAACGACAAACCAAAACCAGATTTAAATAAAACGGAAATCGTACAACGTGGAACGAACAGCAGCAGTTGGTAACAGGAATAAAAAGAAAGAATAAAAGTACTGGTAGTCCCGAGTTACGGCGGTTCCACTTTCCGATCTTACGATGACGATATCGATGCAACAAAACGGTAAAACATTAACGTTTTTGCGCAACATTTTAATTTCCGTGCGATACGTTGGGATGTCAGGGTGCCAGGATGTCCGCACTTCCTGCCTTGCGAGACGTCTTGCTTTCGACAGAGTTCAGTTGTCTCGGTAATAGAGCACATTTTTTTGTTGTGTTTTTAATATACTGTAAAGTTTATACGTTACAATAGTGTAAATTGCTCTGTTTTGCTATATAATGTACTGTAATGTGTGATTATTAACAAATTACAATATACTACCCTATATTGATCACCATTCTTTAAGCCCCTGTAGGCTGGATTTTAAACTCACAACCTTCTGTTTCATACCCCAAAGCCTTGATCATTGAGACATTACTTCCCTCGACGAGCCCCCACAGATTCACACTTCTCTATTCACAATATTTAGCTTTCACTAAACAGTATCTTAGCATCCAAACAGTGAGAGTTTGACTTTTGGTACCCAATTCATTAATCCATCTTTTGAATTCTCTCTGTATTTTGAAGCACAATCTTGATTACGATTCAGATTCGTAAAACTCACATCAGGGCTTGGTTGAATTCCTGACTCTGATTGGTCAGCAAGATTTAGACAGCAGCTCTGGTTTTAACATGAGCGACAGGTTTACCCCCTGTCCTCTACATGTGCCTCTATCAAACCAACTACCTGCATGTCTTCCCTCACTACATCCATAAACCACCTCCTTGACCTTCCTCTTTTCCTCCTTTCTGGTTACTCCATCCTCAGCATTCTCCTACTGATATACCCCATTGTCCACTTTGTCTCCAAAACATCCTACATGTGCTGTTCCTCTAATAAACTGATATCTAATCCTGTTCATCGTCATCACTCTCGATGAAAACCTCAACATCTTCAGCTCTGCTATCTCCAGCTCCACCTCCTGTCTTTTACTCAATGCCACTGTCTCACCACAGTCCTATAAACTTTCCCTTTCACTCTTGCAGATAAACAGTAAGGATAAAACAGAAAAAAACCTACAAAGAATAAACTGTAGTGAAATGGTACAGAAGGAAGTGCAGCTGTCGGCGCTTTGTAACAGTTGATGCGCTTTGTAAAGTTTTCCAGCTTGTGCTTGGAGTTTGGGTTTTGGTCATTTTTTATAAAGGGGAAGGAGTTCAATTTGCCCTACAATGTACAAACGCATGTATAATTAAGTGATAACAGGAATTTTCCTGGACATAAAATTAATGAAATCTCACTATAAACTGTAAAAATGTATTATTATCGTTTATTCATAAACTTTTTTTTGCTCTAATTGCTGTGATGTATGCAGAATAACACTCCTGATTGTGCCATTATACACTAATAATCTACGTAGGTCTGTCTTGTGGGATTCCTTACATAATGCAGTAAATGATAGTATTTGGTCTTCACGTGAGATTTCGCAAATGTAATAAATGCCCTTCGGTTGCATTCGTTTGCTCTGAATGTTGTTTAGGTTTGTATTATTTAGTCTGTCATTTTTTTCGACGCTTGTATACTTTTATACTTATGGACAAAAGTATTGGGACACCTGACTTTCCCAGTCATGTGTCGTTTTTTTCCAAACTGCAAAAGTTCCAATCGCAAAGTTGAAGGCACACAATTGTACATGACGTGTTTGGGTGCAGTAGCACGAAATTTTCCCTTCGCTTGAACGAGGAGATCCAAACCTGCTCCAGCATGACAATGCACCTGTACACAAAGCCAGCTCCATGAAGATATGCTTTACATGGGTTGGAAAATCTTCTGCCATAGACTCTGACCTCAACCCTATTGAACACCTATGGGATGAATATAAACACTGATTGTGCCACACTCTAAAATCTAGTGGAACATCTCCCCAGAAGAGTGGAAGGAATTCTAACAGGAATGTGGAACTAAATGTGAATGCGATGCTCAAAAAACATACCAATCTTATGACCAGGTGTCCACAAACTTTTGGTGATTATAGTGTAAGCAAAACCAGCAGCTTGTGATTGGAAGGTCATGAAATAAAATCCCAGCATCGCCAACTGGAATTCTTGAGCAGGATCTGTAACCCTCGTCTGTTTCCTCTCGTCTCTACTGATCTGCTCAATCGTACATGTTTTAAACAAATCGACCGTCCAAGTTTGAGGGACTTTTAAAGAAGTGAAAATGTAGTATTCGGGACCATCGGAAAAAATAAGCGCATAAAAAAAAAAAAAACAAGGGACATAAGTGTGTGATACCAGGCGGATCAATCCAGCAGCGGTATTACAAATATTCAGTACTACAACCTCATCTTGGTTTTATCAATAAACCAAACTCACAACCTTTAGTTTCAATTGTCAATATGTTTTGCTTTAGTATGTTTTTCCGATCCGCAAAAAAAAAGAAAAAAAAAAAAAAAAAAAAACCCAGAGCGTGCCCTTTTGGAAACACGAGAGTGCTGATGTTAATGTAATATTATTTACAAAGGTCGAGACCGGGCTGACATTTCTGCACTCTTGTCACCTCGTGTAAAAGTGTGTAGAGCAATACGAGGGTGTATGCTCAATTTGGACAATCGTATGCAGCTAAAATTGTTTTTTTTCCTCCTCTCTTCAACTGTAATTGAAGCCCAGAACAACAGCAAGTGTACAAGTAAGAGCACAAGGAAGAGAGTATGGAGTGTAAGACGGTACATAATTAATACATAGAAATGAAAAGAAATACCGTAAATGGTGTATACACAAGCTACATACACTAAATATTCTTTGCTGTGTGTGTGTGTGTGTGTGTGTTGTTAAGATTCACTTCATATAAAATCAACAAAGGGAAAGCTAAGCTCTGTCAGCATCGGTGGTCAGACCTGCCTGTCTATCACACTACACCTCATAACGATGACACACACACACACACACACACACACACACACACACACACACACAGACTTCCTTAAGGCATTCCCCACAGCGTTTTACGGCTTACAGACAGATGTCTGAGCTGAAACAGAACGGTTCAGCTAAACAGAAAAATACAGAGTATGTGTGTTGCTTAAAAACATGCCAATAAACATCAATAATTCTTAGTAATATCAAGTTTAAATCAGAAAAAGTCCCTGTTATGCTCATAAACTTGCAACTGAGAGTTTTCGATCAAGGTTTTTTTTTTTGGTGGATCCTGTGACAAGAGTAATCCACTGGCTAATTTGTACAGTTTGAAGGCAAAAATATTATGCATCTAATATTCTTTGGGGTTTTTTTTTTGTAAACAAAATCCAGTTAGCACGAGCTGGAAACAGCTGTTTGTGCAGAACCGAGAGCTGCATCACTTCCTGGTTCTATCACTTTGCACGTGCCGCTTTGACCATTAAGAGTTTCTAAAAAGTGATAAAACTGAAACGTTAGAAATCCTCCCATATATTGTTAGAATCCTGCACTCATGGCTACATTTTCCATCAATCATTTTGTTTCCATAATGCTACTGGCTGGAAATAAAATGTTTGAAATGATAGGTGGTGCATAATAAAAACATCACAACACCTGCCTATAGAATGAATACTCAAGCCGAGAATCCGCCTCTTTTGCTTTTCTTTTTTTTCTCTTGCGTGGTCTAATTTGTTTTGCCATATTTGTTTAATAATCTGTGTGATACCTTTTTTTTTTGCCGTTTTTTATGTGAAAGTTACATAACACCTCTACAAACAAAACAACCGAAGTACTGTGACGTGAACCAAATAATAAGCATCTAAATTACAACACTATTGTATGGTTGGAACAAAAATGCTTTACGGCATGTTGTTCTGTGGACCCTTATCCACCCTTATCCTAATAAACCAGGATTAGCAGCAGTGAATGTTTTTGTGACTCTTTATTACAATAATTGTGTAAGTAGTGCATTTTTTTAATGCATGTTGTTTGTGTGTACTGTTTACACACATTCAGCAAATACATTCGTTATACGTTTTCCATTGAAAAACAGTGATCTGAAAAGATGTTTAGAATGATGTATAGTTAGTCATGGTTACTCTTCTCCCTTTTTATTTAATCTATTGCTAAACATTAACACCTGAGAACAACGTGATATCGGTCATGCGGGGTGGCGCTGAAGGCTAAGAGGTTAACAAATGTCTTCATATTCACAGTATGAGTAGACACATTGAAGATGCACTCAAAGTTTCTTTTTTCTGCGCTAAAAGTGGGAGACGGTGACTAAAGGAACTTGCGGTCCGCCACATAATATGTTCATGAGGAAACAGATTTCAACTATGTGCACTATGTAAAATGGAAAGCATTTGGTAAACATTTGCACTGAACCGACAGTCCTATACCGAAACTGTTACGCACCTAGAGGACATGGCAACCAGAATCCAGTGTGAGTGTATCCGAGTCCTTTCATAGAAAAAAGACCATTTTGTCACCTTGAAGTTATTGCACACAATCACCCTAAATCTCTCATGAGCATGGCATTAATTATTTACCACATCAAGACATTCAATATGCAATAAATGCAACACTGTTAGCGCTCACTAGTGCTCCAGATGATTATCACTACCCCTGCACTTCATTCAGGGCACCATTTCACCATTTATTTCTCTGCCCACTATACAGACAGAAGTCTTACTGCGGACAAATCCAAATGTCCGTCTGGCAGAACGCAGTCCTGCAAATCTGCTCGCTTTTACATTCCATGTAAAAAACATGACCTGTCAGTGAGAAATCGTTTCTATGTAATGTCTTTGAAACATGAGATCACTGAGGTAATTATTGCAGTATGAAAGTTTAATATCGGCACATGACCAGTGTGAAGTGACATTTCTGAGGAAAATGGGGTGTTAAGGTAACGTATCTGCTACGAGTTTCTCTTTGCGAGTAGTTTATTTAGAAATATGCTGTGAGAGGATTTTAGGGCTTGTAATTGAATTTAAAAGGGCCAGTCAAAAAGTACCTCTTGGGATTTGCATTTGACAAAATATTTGTCAGAAATAATTGTAATCGAGCACGTTTTTATTACTCTTTTTATGCGTTTATTACTACCCATTTTACCCTCTAGATCAGTGGCCCCCAAACTCTTTTACGTGAGGCCCACATTATTTTCCTTTCTTTAATGAGAGCTCGGTCTGTAACAGGAAATGACATGGGCCAGAGTGACGACCAGTATTATTGTGTAGATTATATTATGATTTTAAATTTATTTATGCTTCGAAAGATTTGATTAGTTTATTATGTTGTTATGCACCATACAAACAAATAAGCATTACCTTTCAAAAGATATATCGTTTATTAAAAGAGCATTATTACTATCACACTGTTTTTCTTTTTTATGTTCATTGCTATTGAAATCAAAAGATTTACTTACTTATGCATATGGTTGGGTGAACCTATCAAATAATAAGGCCATGTTAAGAACTAGAGGTGGACAGATAATGGATTTTATACTGATACCGATTGGTAGGTTGGATCGTACTTGCCGATAACCAACTAATCAACCAAATAGTTTTTTAAATAATACTGAATAAAAACAAACACTCCACGTAAAATAGGACCGAATCATTCAAATGTGCTAAAATAAATTAATTTGAAAACAGTCACTAATAAATATAATTATATAATTAATACATTTTAAATAATATATAATATAGCGCTCTCCGTGCAGCACGTTGCCTCAAGTGTAAAAACAAACAGCAAGTCGCGTTAATGATTTGCCCCTAGAGGCCGCTCTCATAATGACAGCGGACTGGAAGAATTTTTTTCCGATAGCGGCAGCAATCAACTATCGGTGCCTCGAGCTTTATTAATAACTAAGGGAAATTATAGTTTGAAAGCCAACCTAATTATCAAATACAATTATAATATGAGTAAAACCTATTTTTACAATTTAATTTTCAAAATATGTTTTTGCCATTGTTCAGAGGGCCGGTTGAAATTTGGGGGTGGGCAGTATTCGCCATGTGGGCCGTAGTTTGGGGTCCCATGCTTTAGGGTATTTGATAAACAAATGTCTCCTTGCCGAAAACTTTTGAATCATTTAAATTTGAGCATCGACTGTAGAAGGTCGAATTTCTCTCTTTTTCTATCTCAAGCTAAATATGGTCCTATGGTACCAGTAATCCTGCCCCATTCATCCCAACACCCTCCCTCTGGATTGTTCTCTTCAATTGACAATTCAATCAATGAGGACAGGTTCCATTTAACACATGTCCATCATAAGTCGGGGACTACCTGTAGTTTTAATCTTTGTAAAGCTGCTTTGGGACAATGTGAACTGTAAAAATAAAACTGAAATTGAATAAATGTATTCGGAATGAGCAGATTACACTGCATACATCTTAGCTAGTAGAAATATCTCGAATATTGTCATATTTATGCAGGATTACATTTAAAAATCATTAAACCCATGTCGAGCCACTCGTTTTAAGCATGTAATAGTAAAGTCATGTTCTATTGGTAAAACGTTTTTGCAAATCTGAAGCATTTATAAAAAAAAAAAAAAAAAGTTAAAATGATTTAATCAAAAATAAGAAAACTAGAAACTTGAAATGAGTACCAATATCCAGATATACTCTGTAACATAAGTGAATTAGTGCGACAAACGAACACAAATCACATACATCCTGTAAAGTTCAGGTTTAATAGATTTTATTTGCGTGTGTGTAATAGGCCACGCCCACCAGCATCTGTAACTTGGCTACTTTTACTACATGAAGTCCTTTTTGAGCTCAAATACAACCAGCTTTAATAGAAAAACTTTACTTGTGACAAATTGTAATATCACAAAGGGGGAAAAAATGCATACATTATATATGCGATTGCGACGTGCCCCTGCACGTGAGCGATCTTAACGATTAAGCGGTAAAGACTTCGTTTGGGTGAGAGCTCCAGAGCAAACAGAGGTCATGCCCCAAAACGATGAGATATCATAAGCGTATTTGAGCGGGAAAAAAAAAAAAAACGAGGAGATCGTTAAAAAAATTGCTTATCTAAGGAGAAAATTTCCATCTTTTTGCTTTCAATGCCGTTCAGCAGTTCCTTTTCGCTCTTATCCCTCATTCTTTCTGTCCTCTGTACCTGAACTCTACCTGCTATTGATCAGGCCTCATTTCCATCCGCAAGAGAAAAAAAAAAGAAATGAGGTGAAAAAAGAGCGAAAGAGAACGTCGGCGATGATTTATTCATTTCAAATCAGAAACGAGGAGGGAAAGGTAGATGAGAGGAGAATCTTCTGAGAGAGAGACTGCAGGCAAGTGAGACAGGCCTCTCTCTCTCTCTTTCTCTCGCTCTCTCTCTCATTCCCTCGTCCTCTATTTCTCTGCACCCCGAGGCCGGTGATGTGCAAGTCCCTCTAATTAACAAGGTGAATCATACTGCCGCTCTCTAATTAGCCGACATGACAATCTAATGGAAACATGCGGGCAGAGCTGGCACTCTCGAAACCGCCTCACAAAAGCCTTTCTTTCCTTCTTTCTTCCTTTCATTTGTCTGCGCTTTTTTTCCCCCTCCTCCTCTCTCTCCCTCTCTCCAGGCAGATGACGCTCACTCGGACCGATGTTAAAAATCTGGGTGAAGGAGGTCAGGCCCGACCCGAGACAGATGCTCTTCTTTTCCGGAATCTTCTCCACCTCCCTCGATCTGAGCGAAACTCTTCACACCCTACTCCCCTGATGCCAACGTCTCAACGAGTGCTCCTACTGCTGCACGCGAAAGTGAATGAGCTCCTACACACACACACACACACACACACACACACACACACACACACACACACACACACACACAGTCTCACGCTGGAGAGATTCTTTGCCATCTTGCTTGCAGGCACAAATCTCCTTTTTGTTGTTCTTCCCTTTCATTACGGTGCTTTGTATTATTTGAAAACACACACAAACTCCAAAGGTACTTTTTTACTAAAGCCTCACTACCTTTATTTGTTTTGTTTTGTTTTTTTTTCTTTCTCGCCCTCGTTCATGACTCTGGGATAAATCAGGAACAAACTACAAACAACATAGTGGCCAAACCACAAAACCCAGGCCCCAATATAATGCTCTTATTAAAGGAATAGTTCAGCCAAAAATGAAATTTCCACAATTTTCTCCCCGACCTCAAAACACAGTCGATAAATCGAAGCGTCTTCACCTTTGCTCTCGAGCAACCAGCAAAGAGGAAAGAACATGGTGAGAGGAGTAACAGCTCATGGCTCAGACTGAGCTCTGGCTTTTTCATTTTGTCATAATCGTGAAAGTCATCCATCAACGATCATCTATTATCAATTTTACATTATTCAATTTATATAACTCACACATATAACTCACTCTCACTCATGAACTCATTCTCTCGTTCACTTATTCACTCACTCTCACACTCTCATTTTCACACTCACTCGCTCACTTTCACAATTTCTCATACTCAGTCACTCTCTCTTTCTCACTTTTTCTTTCTCTCTCTCTCTTTCTTTCTCTCTCTCTCTCTCTCTCACATATTCACTCACTCACTCTTTCACACCCACTCACTCACTCATTTACTCACTCACTCACTCACACTCTTTTACACTCACCCACTCTCACTCAATTCACACTCACCCACCTCACCAATTCACACTCACCCACTCTCACTCAATTCACACTCACTCAATTCACACTCACCCACTCTCAATTCACACTCACCCACTCTCACTCAATTCACACTCACTCAATTCACACTCACCCACTCTCACTCAATTCACACTCACCCACTCTCACTCAATTTACACTCACCCACTCTCACCAATTCACACTCACCCACCTCACCAATTCACACTCACCCACTCTCACCAATTCACACTCACCCACTCTCACTCAATTCACACTCACTCACTCACCCACTCACACTCACTCAATTCACACTCACCCACTCTCACTCAATTCACACTCACTTAATTCACACTCACCCACTCTCACTCAATTCACACTCACTCAATTCACACTCACCAATTTACACTCACCCAATTCACACTCACCCAATTCACACTCACCCACTCTCACTCAATTACACTCACCCACTCACACTCACCCACTCTCACTCAATTCACACTCAATTCACACTCACCCACTCTCACTCAATTCACACTCACTCAATTCACACTCACCCACTCACACTCACTCAATTCACACTCACTCACCCACTCTCACTCAATTCACACTCACCCACTCACTCACTCAATTCACTCACCCACTCACCAATTCACACTCACCCACTCACACTCACCCACACTCACCCACTCACCCAATTCACTCACTCAATTCACACTCACTTAATTCACACTCACCCACTCTCACTCAATTCACACTCACCCAATTCACTCACCCAATTCACACTCACCCAATTCACACTCAATTCACACTCACTCAATTCACACTCACCCACTCTCACTCAATTCACACTCACCCAATTCACACTCACCCACTCACTCAATTCACACACTCACCCACTCTCACTCAATTCACACTCACCCACTCTCACCAATTCACACTCACTCAATTCACACTCACCCACTCTCACTCAATTCACACTCACCCACTCTCACCAATTCACACTCACCCACTCTCACTCAATTCACACTCACCCACTCTCAATTCACACTCACCCACTCTCACTCAATTCACACTCACTCAATTCACACTCACCCACTCTCACTCAATTCACACTCACTCAATTCACACTCACCCACTCTCACCAATTCACACTCACTCAATTCACACTCACCCACTCTCACCAATTCACACTCACCCAATTCACACTCACTTAATTCACACTCACCCACTCTCACTCAATTCACACTCACCCAATTCACACTCACCCAATTCACACTCACCCAATTCACACTCAATTCACACTCACTCAATTCACACTCACTCAATTCACACTCACTCAATTCACACTCACTCAATTCACACTCACCCACTCTCACTCAATTCACACTCACCCAATTCACACTCACCCACTCTCACTCAATTCACACTCACCCACTCTCACTCAATTCACACTCACCCACTATCACTCAATTCACATTCACCCACTCAACTTCACACTCATTCACTCTTACTCACTCATTTTCACTCTCACTCACTCACTCTCACACTCATTCACACTTACTCACTTTCACACTCACTCTCACACTTACTCACTCACTCTCACTCACTCACTCCCTTAATATTAGCTCCTTCTCTCCCTCACTCATTCACTCACTCATTCAATCATGGTTGTGATAAATCTGGATTCTGTCCCTGATCACTGTGCAGCATGCATGTAAATTTACACCTATAGGGGCAGTATACACAGCATGTTTCTTAGAGAGAATACAGGAAACAATGAACATGCAATCACGTACAGAAATCCCAGACGGACAGTAATCAGGATTCTGTGACTGAGGAGGAGTGAAGCAGCAGGGCCACCCCTCTGCTACCCCACCACACAACCCCAAGGTATGAAACCCATGAATGAGGGGGAATAAAAGTTGAAACAATAACATCGCTCTAGCGTTTGAACTTGCGACTCTTATGAGATCTTTGGCCTCATCTGCATAAAGGCAGAAAGATGATTCCCATTTCTTCTAAATTCTGACTCTTCTGGCGATTTGTGATCAGTCACCATATCCAACCAGGCTGTGTGTGTGTGTGTGTGTGTGTGTGTGTGTGTGCATCATTATCTAATTGGAAGCATACCAGGTTGTACAAAAGAAAAGAAATGCAGGGAATTGCGGTTCAAGACATTTCATGCAATTCTGTCGAGCAAACGAGACAAAAAAAAAAAATAGAAAGAGAAACTAGGAACGCCTGAGGTGGAAAAATATTTAAGGAAAATTATTCTAACAAAAAGTCGAGAGATTCCCAATGGACACTTTGAGCATGGAAGCACTCTGAGCAAAAAAGTGGAGCATCGCTACAAGGACATGGAGATGCCCTGAGGGGGGAGAGAGAGACACAACGAAAGAGAGAGAGAGAGAGAGAGAGAGAGAGAGAGAGAGAGAGAGAGAGAGACTTATATATCAGTTACCTCATCAGCGATGTTAAGTTATATTCAGGTCCCACTGAGGTCTAACAGAATCTAATCACACAACATCCAGAGCCACATTCTAATTTCTACCACAGCGCTGCTGATACCTCGAATCTGATTGGTCAGAAGACGTTGGTTCATTTTCTATAACAATGACGCTAGTTACTAGCTACAGCTACAAGGTTTCTATTTTTCTACTCTATTATATCTTCTATGGTTTCTATAGTAACAACTCCTTCACACAGGCTGGTGTGATGAATACAGGACAGAAAAGTCAGGATTTTTCTCGACGCTCTGTTCCAGTAGATTTTGGAGTGTTCTCTTGCAAATTTGTGCTCACACAAGCGTGTTAGCAAAGTTCAGGTACTGATGTAGGTGAGGTGAGAAGGTCTGAGGTGCAGTCAGTGTTCACATTCATCTCAATAGGTTTGAAGTCATAGCTCTTTAGCAGGAGATCTTCCACTCAAACCTATTTAGCTTTATGGAGCTGCACAGGGGAAATTGGAACAGGTTCGGGTCTCGCAGTTCAAGTGAAAGAAAGAAATGCTAAAGTAAAAGTAAAAGTTTGTAAATATAAACTGTAAATCCAGCTGGGTGGCCATGGTCAAGGAATAATAAGAAGAAAAGCTGGAATATATGACCTTTCATATTTTTTTCTTTTAGGGTAGGAGAATGCTGAGGATGGAGCCGCCAGGAAGGAGGAAAAGAGGAGGTTTATGGATGTGGTGAGGGAAGCGATGCAGGTGGTTGGTGTGAAAGAGGCAGATGTAGAGGACTGGGGGGGTATGGAGACGGATGATCTGCTGTAGCGCCCCCTAATGGGAGAAGCCGAAAGAAGAAGAAGAAGTTGGCCCTAGTTTAATTATGTTTGTTGATGTTTAAACCATGTTAGTATCAGGGCCATATACATGATCATCAAATACATAACATTTAAATTACTATATAAAACATTTCAGCTTTACACATGACAAAAATCTTAAAACACATTCAGGTAATACATTATGAAAACTCTCTTGTAAACATGTTCTGAATAAAAGCGATATCATAAAAATTACAATCCCACAAGATGTGTTTAAAAGTCATAAGGGTCTGACATGAGAGACATAAGGGAGGAGCTTCACCCATCAATAGAAACCCATGTGTGTTAATTAATGGTCAGAAGGTGGTATTTCACGGTCAGTTATTTCCAGATCATGTGCTTTCCTGGAAGCTGTATCCACTCTCTCACTGCCAGTTCAACTAATATGACTTGGAACCCAGCAAGATATAATATTAAACTTTCCCTTCTTTAAAACGATCTAATTTAGTTTCAATTCCAACAATGATGGGGTGGTCAGTCTTTACAGATTTAAGTGTTTGAAGGCAAGACTGTGAGCCAGAGGCAATTAAAAAGTTCTGTTCTTGAACCTTCTCAATATTTGACAAAACAAGTGGTAATGACACACTAGAGCTGTGGTCCGTAATTCGAGTTTAAAGTTGAATGAATATGCACTAGGGGTGTAACAACACGTGTATTCGAACTGAAATTTGTTTGGTACAGGGCTTTCGGTTCAGTACATGTGTATCGAATGCAATCCTTTTTAGGTGCAGAACATAGTTAAAATCTGAGTTCCCTTAGGAACGTATTGAGTTTGTTTGGTCTCTGCCTCGCACTTTAAGTGCATTTTATTATTATTATTAAACTTGAAAACATACACAACAATGCCAGTGGTATAAAAAAAAAGGAACTAGAGTTAGCGCAGTGTTACTGAACAAATCCTGACAATTTCACATATCGAGGGAGTGAATGAATGAAGGATGGAAGGAATGAAGACATTTGTTAAAGTTTGCTGAAAAAAGTACCACAGTTAAGGAGATCATATCTTTGGAAAATTTAATATTAAATGTAAAAAACACAAACAAATATAGACATCTGGACCACCCGAATGGGGTGTGACAAATATAAACTATTTAATTGATTTAAATCAATGTAATTTGTGCCAATTTATTTGACTAAAAAAATGAATCAATATAATAAAAAAGTGTATTGGAGTAACTTAATTTATTCTGTTTTATTTTTATAAAATATATTTTGTATATATTATTTAACCAAGCAGGCATTTTATTTAAAAATTTTTAAATGTCAAGTGTTGAGGTCCACAAACATTAATAATAGTAAACTGCGTTATTAAAAATACAACAAGCGATTTGCATTTCTTCCCCCTAAATTGAACCGTGATTTAAAAACAGGTATGTACCGAACCGTGGATTTCGTGTACCGTTACACCCCTAATGTGCACATTCAATAAAATATGTAAAAGTACTGAGAACAGGGTTTGTATAAATAAAATGGTTAGAAATGAACATGCTATTTTTTATTCTGAACCGTGGAGGGAAGGAAGCCTGGGGGGCCTCCGATATACATTTGGCCTAGGGCCTCGAAATATCTTGAACTGGCCCTGCTCCAGATTTAGATTTGGTTGGTGTCAGATGCAGCTTTGTGCTCCTGTAATAAAGGCTGTCCAATCAGAAATCAGTGCAGTGACAGCTCTGGAAACGTCTCCTCACAGGCGCATTACTCCAAACTGAGGCCTAGATCTCGTCCCACTTCCTTCCTGTTTCACAATGACATGCTGATACTCTGGAGGCAAAGTCTATTACTAAACTCTGCTGCTTTCAGTAGCACACACACACACACACACACACACACACACACACACACACACACACACACACACACACACACACAGCTGGCTTTGCTAGTGTTCCTCTAAAGTTTCTCAGCACTGTGCTATGTTCGAATATACTCTGGCCTCAGCTCTGCACCTGGAGGTGTGTGTGTGTGTGTGTGTGTGTGTGTGTGCCTGCGTGCTGGGTTAAAAAGGCAGCCCATGACCCAGGTGTTCAGGACGGAGGCGACTCTCCTCCCCTCTCGTCCCGTAGCCTCCAGACCGGGCCACTCATGATGAATCTGTGGCCTGAGAGAGTCTGCGCATCCTGACACCATGATCTATCTGCCCAGGCAAACTGTGGCTCTTGTTCTGGCCATCCCTCACTCCCCATCTCTCGTTTTTTTCTGTCACTCGTTTTCTCACCC